>NC_066581.1:488299235-488519235 GCF_024323335.1 Lathyrus oleraceus | reverse complement strand
TGGGGGTAATTTTAGACACTTTTTATGTTTCAAAGGATGCCCTGCATATATAATTGTTTTGTATGAACAATGCTCTATAGGGTGATTTCAGATATGCATCTCTAGACACACCATATTTTAATTATAAAAACAACAAAACATGGGATTTTACGACTGCGCATCTCTGTAAATACCCTTATTTTGTAAAACATAAGCCGTGTCCGAATATACATATCTGAAATATGCCATGTGATAGAATATTATTTCTAAGATCCAAATTGATCTAAAACTTGTATAAATAGGGGGTCTCTCATCCCACGTTCTTTATAAAAACACAACACACCAGCATGAATACATATCCCCATCTTACATTTGTGTATTTCAATGGCACAAAGCCCCCACTTTAATTTAGGGTCTCCGAGAACACACATCTCGTCGATCTGAAGTCCAAACTGGATACCCTCATGTGATATCCAAAAAATCAAAGAGTTGTCAAGCTTGAGTATCGTTCACCCTCAATTGACGACGAAGAGAAGATATGGTTCACTAAGCTTGAACTGAAGACAGGTGAATATTTAAAGGTTATGTTGAGTACATTTTACCGTTAGTCATCAAAGGGTCCGATTGAAGTAGATGCGATGATTGCAAGATCAATCAAAGATATTCTAAAGATGTTGCAACGTCCTGGACCACCAATTTGTAATGAAATGTGTAAGACCCCAATTTTGACCCTAAGATCCCTCATGCTATCTCATCATATGCATTGGCTTTGGGATCACACCTTGACATCCTTTTCACCCCTCATTCATTGGATTTGCATTGGGAGAGATCACCAAACACATTTTGATTGTATCATACTTTGTCTTTTATTATTTACTAACCAAAATACCAAAAATATGTCAATGTATAGTTTGTTACTTTTGTAGGTAGTGTTTGTGCTCACCTATGCTCCATCAAGTTCATATCTAGGGTTTGAGACCCTCAATGCAAGGAGATCAATCAAAAAATGGTTAAAATTGGTTCTAGACGTCATACATGGATCCCTTTGGTCTTCACGTATCATTTTTATCAAGGTTTCATCAAGAGTTTGAAGTTTTTTTGCCTTGGAAACCCTAATTCATCTGGGGATCTTGTGTGACCTCTTCAACAAGTTTCTTCAACAATTGATTAAATATTTCAAGGGATACTTCATATTACATCATCTTACACATATATGATCCTCCATGAGTCCCAAAAATCAAGAGAATGTCAAGCTAGCAAGATGGTTCATGGTGGTTGACCAGAGAAAGTTAAATGGTCAAAACTTGGGTTCCCTAGACCTTATCTCCTATAATGTTTGTCATATGAAAATGATTCCAAGAGTAAAGTTACTCAAAATGACATTACAAATAACTTTAATGTTCAAGTCAAGAGCTAAGTTTGCTTGGAAGGTCATTTTTTATGGTGAATGATTATAGGTCATTCTGTCTGAACCCTAGTTAGGAGGTCAATTTCCTAAGACCATAACTTACTCAATTTGTATGATATTGTAGGTGTTTAATTGGCTGCATTATATGGTAAAACACTAGATGGGTACTAATGTCTTGACTGATGTCATGACATGTATGTGTGACTACATTGTAGTTACTGCAGGACTAGCTAACACAGGGTTTATTGAATGTCAAACTGGATGCTGTGACATTCATACCTGTCAACAGATACTAAGGAATAGAACAACAGGTGTTCTGTTAGAACTTAGTATTTATTTCCAGTCTGGTTATCAAGGAAAGACCAGACCTGGCATAAGGCCTACTGACTGAATGTCAAACTGGATGTTATGACATTCATCATTGACAGCAGCTACTGAACATTAGACAGAGTGGTGTTCTGCTATAATTCAGCATGTAACTTAGTTTGTTCTTCAAGAGAATAACAGAACTAACTTAAGGCCAAATGTGTAAATGTTAAGTTGGACACTTTGACATTTATTAATGTAAGCTGTTACTGTAGTATGGTCTTTTTGATCATGTACAGGTCAGCAAAATTGTATAGTCTGTTTTCTGGAAAAACAGACTCAGCATATGGACCTTGATGTCAAGCTGAATGTCGTGACATTCATGCCTGACAGCATATGCTATATTGTAGGTTGTTCAGTTTTTTGTTTCAGCTTTTTCTCAAGTTATTCTTCAGGGATTCAACAACTGAGAGAAAATCCAGGAAATCAACAACCAAGCTACATTCAATGAACCTAACAAATAGCCTATTTGTTAGTAACCTAAATGTTGAATTTATGGGAACTCGCGTGACCTTAAATTCAGGAGAATACAGGTGCAAAAGCCCAGGATACTGCAATATAAAAGGAAGGCGTTCCTTCATTCAGTTTCAGGGATTTTGAGGCGTGAAGATTTTGTGTGTCCATCATACTTCACTGCTGTATTTTTGTGAGTCTTGTATTAGACGTATCTTGTAAGCCAAGCCATTATCAAGTAGATGACAGCTTTGGCATAGGGTGTTCATTGAGTTGTAAGTGTTGTGTCACTCAAAGCTTTTAAGCGTGAGTGCTGTGTATCTTGATTAAAGCTGTGAAGCACAATCAAGAGTTGTTTGAAGTGTGACTTCAACTTGTCTTTAATATTGTTTAAAGATAGTAATCACTGAGGTGATTGAGGGGGAGTGAGTAGGAACTCTGATCTTAGGTTAAGATTGAAATTGCATTGGGTAGTGATTAAGTGATAAGTTGTAAACGGGTGAGTTTAGCTTTGAATTGATACTACTAATAGTGGATTTCCTCCCTGGCTTGGTAGCCCCCAGATGTAGGTCATGTTGGACTGAACTGGGTAAACAATTACTTGTGTTATTTACTGCACTTACTGTTAAGTTCTGCATAATTCCTGTCTGTGCAGAATTGGATGTCATAACAACCAGTGTGACATTCAAAGTCTGATAACTAGAATTTCAATTGGTATCAGAGCAGGCACCCTGCCTGTGATTTTCTGGGTGAGATCTAGGGAAGTTACTTTCTAGTACCATGGACAAGGATTTAGGACACTCAAACAGACCACCCATGTTGGATGGCTCTAATTATGATGACTGGAAGCCTCGTATGATAGCCTTCTTAAGGTCTCTAGACAGCAAAGTCTGGAGAGCTGTCAACAAAGGATGGGAACATCCAATGAGGACAGGTGAAGATGGAGTCAGTGTGCAGATTCCTGAAGAAGAGTGGGACAAAGAGCAAGAGGCATTAGCTCTTGGAAATTCCAAGGCCTTGAATGCATTGTTCAATGGAATCAGCAAGAACATCTTCAGGCTGGTACACCATTGTGAACTAGCTAAGGAAGTTTGGGATACCCTCAAGGTAACTCATGAAGGTACTTCCAAGGTGAAGATGTCCAAACTTCAGATGCTGACCACCAAGTTTGAAAATCTGAGGATGAAAGAGGATGAGACTATTCATGACTTTCACATGAATATTCTTGAAATTGCAAACACCTCTGGTGGACTAGGTGAGAAAATGGATGAAGAGAAACTTGTAAGAAAGATTCTCAGGTCCTTGCCTAAGAGATTTGCTATGAAGGTCACAGCCATAGAGGAGGCGCAAGACATTTGCAATATGAAGGTGGATGAGCTCATTGGTTCCCTCCAAACCTTTGAAATGGGCTTGGGTGAGTACGCTGAGAAGAAGAACAAAAGCATAGCTTTTGTATCTAATGCTGAAGAGGAGTCAGAAGCAGGATATACTGGAGGTGATGAAAGTATATCAGAAGCCTTAGCTATGCTTGGGAGACAGTTCAACAAGTTCGTGAAGAAGATTGATCAAAGAGGTAGACCCAATGTCAAGAACATCCCGTCTGACATTAAGAAAAGATCAACTTCTGATGAGAAGTTCAATCACGGCAAGGGAATCCAGTGTCATGGTTGTGAAGGGTATGGACACGTCAGAGCTGAATGCCCTACTTACCTCAAATTGCAAAATAAGGGGTTAGCTATCACATGGTCTGAAGGAGACTCTGAAAGTGAATCTGAAGGAGAATCTGCCAAACATGTCACTGCACTAACCAGTGTTTGTGCCTCTGAAGATGACTCAAGTGCAGATGAACTGACCTTTGATGAACTTGCAGCAACCTATAAGAAGCTGTGTTCCACCAGTGCAGAAGTGCGTGCACAAGGAGAAAAGCAAAAGAAACTCATCAAGGAACTGGAAGATGAGAGACAGAAGCAACTGTCTGTCATAGAGGGTCTAAATGGTGAGATAACCCTGCTGACCTCCAAGCTGAATTAGATGACTAAATCCATCAGAATGATGAATAAGGGAACTGACACCTTGGAAGAGATTCTAAAGGTGGGACAGCAGTCTGGAACCAAATCTGGCCTTGGATTTGGGAAAAGATCCTCAACTGAACACAAACGCCCAAAGGCTAAAGTTCAGAAGTTCAAGCGGAAGTCAAAGCCAATGTCTCAACATCGAGGAACTAGGATGAATGATCACCAAAAGAGGAAATACCGGGAGTGGAGGTGTCACCACTGTGGTAGGCTTGGGCATATAAAAGCCTTCTGCTACTGGATTCATGGTTTCCCTAACCAAGCCTTGCATGTTAAGCCTAAGCATAAAACACATAAGCACTATGTTCCCATTAAGAAGCAACAATGGTATGCTAGGATAGCACACACTGCTCTAAGGGCTTCTACCAGAGAAGACTGGTACTTTGACAGTGGATGCTCAAGACATATGACTGGTATGGAAAATCTACTGGTAGATATTCAACCTCACACTACCAGCTATGTGACCTTTGGTGATGGTGCCAAAGGAAAAATAAAAGGTATGGGCAAACTGGACTGTTCTGGAGTGCCAAAACTGAATAATGTGCTGTTAGTAAGAGGACTAACTGCAAACCTCATCAGCATAAGTCAGCTATGTGATCAAGGGTTTCATGTTTAGTTTACTAAGGAGCTATGCATTGTGACAAATGGTGACAATCAGGAAGTTATGAGAGGAACCAGGTTCAAAGATAACTGCTACCTGTGGGAACCTGAAGTCTCTAACTTTTCCACAACATGCTCCTCAGCCAAGGAAGAACAGGATGTGAAGCTGTGGCATAGACGTCTTGGACATCTCCACTTACGGGGAATGAAGAAGATTATATCCAAGGAAGCAGTCAGAGGAATTCCAAAGCTTCTGATTGATGAAGGAAGAGTCTGTGGAGAATGCCAGGTGGGCAAGCAAACCAAGATGTCACATCCGAAGCTGGGACATCCCACAACCTCCAGAGTTCTGGAACTGTTGCACATGGACCTAATGGGACCTATGCAGGTTGAAAGTCTTGGTGGGAAGAAATATGCATACGTGGTGGTGGATGACCATTCCAGATACACGTGGATAAGATTCATCAGAGAGAAGTCAGATACATTTGATGTCTTCAAAGACCTGTGCATAAGACTTCAAAGGGAAAAGGACAGTTGTGTGGTCCGGATTAGAAGTGATCATGGTACGGAGTTCAAGAATTCCAAGTTTGATGAGTTTTGCTCGTCTGAAGGAATAAGTCATGAGTTCTCCTCCCCTATAACTCCTCAGCAGAATGGAATAGTTGAAAGAAAAAATAGAACTATTCAAGAATCTGCCAGAGCAATGATTCATGCAAAGAAGCTCCCCATGCACTTCTGGGCTGAAGCAATGAATACCGCATGCTATGTTCACAACAGAGTCACCTTGAGAAAAGGAACCTCCTCCACTCTATATGAAATATGGAAAGGCAGAAAACCCACTGTGAAGTACTTTCATATCTTTGGAAGTAAATGCTACATTCTCACAGATCGTGAACAGAGAAGGAAGCTAGATCCCAAAAGTGATGAAGGTATATTTCTGGGATACTCCACTAACAGCAGAGCCTACAGAGTGTTCAACTACAGGACCAATGTCCTGATGGAATCCATAAATGTCATTGTGGACGACAAAGAGGAAGGAACCGATGTCATGGAGGATGTTGAAACATTCCTTGACAGTTCAACTGACAGTCCAGTCAAGTCTGAAGAAGTACAGGAACCTCCTCCTGAATGTGAAGTAGATGTAACCACCAAAGTGCCATCTATCAGAATTCAGAAAGACCACCCTAAGGATCTTATCATAGGGGATCCCACCAGTGGTGTAACTACCAGGTCAAGAGGAATAAACTCAAATTCCTGCTTTGTATCCAAGGTTGAACCAAAGAATGTGAAAGAAGCCCTGACTGATGAATACTGGATCACTGCCATGCAAGAGGAACTTGAGCAGTTCAAAAGGAATGAAGTCTGGGAACTAGTTCCAAGACCTGAAGGGACCAACATCATTGGTACCAAGTGGATCTACAAAAACAAATCTGATGAGAAAGGAGTAATTACTAGGAATAAAGCACGACTAGTAGCTCAAGGATACACTCAAGTTGAATGGGTAGATTTTGATGAGACATTTGCTCCTGTGGCTAGGCTTGAGTCCATCAGATTGCTGTTGGGGGTAGCATGCATCCTGAAGTTTAAGCTATTCCAAATGGATGTGAAGAGTGCATTCTTGAATGGCTACCTGAATGAGGAAGTCTATGTGGAACAACCTAAAGGGTTCTGTGATCCTAACCAACCTGAGCATGTATACAAGTTGAGGAAAGCCTTGTATGGGTTGAAACAAGCTCCTAGAGCATGGTATGAAAGGTTAACCGAATTTCTGACCTCAAATGGATACAGAAAGGGTGGCATAGATAAAACCTTGTTTGTGAAGGATGAAGAAGGCAAAATCATGATAGCTCAAATCTATGTTGATGATATAGTCTTTGGTGGAATGTCAGAACAAATGGTTCAAAAATTTGTTCACCAGATGCAGTCTGAGTTTGAAATGAGTCTAGTGGGAGAACTGACTTATTTCCTTGGAATGCAAGTAAACCAAATGGAGGACTCTATGTTTCTCTCCCAAAGCAAGTATGCCAAGAACATAGTTAAGAAGTTTGGTATGGATAATGCTAGGCACAAGAGGACTCCTACTCCCACTCATCTAAAGTTGACCAAAGATGATGGAGGGCCTAGTGTTGATCAATGCTTGTATAGAAGCATGATAGGTAGTCTGCTGTACCTAACTGCAAGTAGACCTGACATTTCTTATGCAGTTGGAGTGTGTGCCAGATATCAAGCAGAGCCTAAGGTGAGCCACTTGAATCAAGTCAAACGGATTCTCAAGTACATCAATGGGACCTGTGACTATGGGATGCTGTATTCACATGGGTCTGAGCCTGTCCTATCTGGGTACTGTGATGCTGACTGGGCTGGGAGTGCTGATGACAGAAAAAGCACATCAGGTGGATGCTTCTTCTTAGGAGACAACCTAATATCTTGGTTCAGCAAGAAGCAGAATTGTGTTTCTCTGTCCTCTGCAGAGGCTGAATACATAGCTGCTGGAAGCAGTTGTTCCCAACTGGTTTGGATGAAACAGATGCTCACTGAGTACAATGTCACTCAAAATGTCATGACATTGTTCTATGATAATCTCAGTGCCATCAATATCTCCAAGAATCCCATCCAACACAGCAAGACCAAACATATTGACATTAGGCACCACTTCATCAGAGATCTGGTGGAAGACAAGGTGATCACCTTGGAACATGTAGCCACAGATCTTCAACTGGCTGACATATTTACAAAGGCTCTGGATGCTACTCAGTTTGAAAACTTAAGGAGCAAACTAGGAATATGTCTCTCTGAGACCTTATAGCAACCACTGATGGTTGGGATAAATTGTTTAATATCTCTGCCTACTAAACAATTTATACTAGGCCATGATTGGTCAATAGATCATAGCTATGCTACTTGCAACAAGGGTGGATACAAGAGGGTAAGGAGACACCCTACTGTGAGAAGGCCAATGTACCTGCAGGAGTTCAAGGATGCTGTTCATGCAGGAGTGGTTCTGGATGTCAGAAACAAAATCATGGCATCTGATATGGTGGTACCTACTGTAAAGCAAAAGTGGGTAATTACTTGATCAAAGCTGTGAAGCAAGATCAAGTGGATGGTAACTTGGTTGAAACTGTGAAGTAAAACCAAGTCTGTAACTCTGTCGTTATTCTCTGGTTATGTTGTTGGCTTTGGCAACATTTTTGACAAAAAGGGGGAGTAACCCCTGACAAACAGAGTGAGTGTCTCTACAACAGACTCTCAGGACGACAGATTCCTCCCCTGCAACGATTATGTGTTGAAGTTTAGATTTAACTTCTGTGTGTGTGTGCTGCTGTGTGAAGTTTTTATTTAACTTCCATGTGTGTGAGTGTGCTGCCACTCTGAGTGTATTAGCTAGTATTAATTCCTGCTAGGTGTGTGATTCCGCTGCTATGAACTCTGTTATGGGGATCAAAGTGTTTTAGCCAAAAATTTGCCAAAGGGGGAGTTTGTAGGTGTTTAATTGGCTGCATTATATGGTAAAACACTAGATGGGTACTAATGTCTTGACTGATGTCATGACATGTATGTGTGACTACATTGTAGTTACTGCAGGACTAGCTAACACAGGGTTTATTGAATGTCAAACTGGATGCTGTGACATTCATACCTGTCAACAGATACTAAGGAATAGAACAGCAGGTGTTCTGTTAGAACTTAGTATTTATTTCCAGTCTGGTTATCAAGGAAAGACCAGACCTGGCATAAGGCCTACTGACTGAATGTCAAACTGGATGTTATGACATTCATCATTGACAGCAGCTACTGAACATTAGACAAAGTGGTGTTCTGCTATAATTCAGCATGTAACTTAGTTTGTTCTTCAAGAGAATAACAGAACTAACTTAAGGCCAAATGTGTAAATGTTAAGTTGGACACTTTGACATTTATTAATGTAAGCTGTTACTGTAGTATGGTCTTTTTGATCATGTACAGGTCAGCAAAATTGTACAGTCTGTTTTCTGGAAAAACAGACTCAGCATATGGACCTTGATGTCAAGCTGAATGTCGTGACATTCATGCCTGACAGCATATGCTATATTGTAGGTTGTTCAGTTTTTTGTTTCAGCTTTTTCTCAGGCTATTCTTCAGGGATTCAACAACTGAGAGAAAATCCAGGAAATCAACAACCAAGCTACATTCAATGAACCTAACAAATAGCCTATTTGTTAGTAACCTAAATGTTGAATTTATGGGAACTCGCGTGACCTTAAATTCAGGAGAATACAGGTGCAAAAGCCCAGGATACTGCAATATAAAAGGAAGGCGTTCCTTCATTCAGTTTCAGGGATTTTGAGGCGTGAAGATTTTGTGTGTCCATCATACTTCACTGCTGTATTTTTGTGAGTCTTGTATTAGACGTATCTTGTAAGCCAAGCCATTATCAAGTAGATGACAACTTTGGCATAGGGTGTTCATTGAGTTGTAAGTGTTGTGTTACTCAAAGCTTTTAAGCGTGAGTGCTGTGTATCTTGATTAAAGCTGTGAAGCACAATCAAGAGTTGTTTGAAGTGTGACTTCAACTTGTCTTTAATATTGTTTAAAGATAGTAATCACTGAGGTGATTGAGGGGGAGTGAGTAGGAACTCTGATCTTAGGTTAAGATTGAAATTGCATTGGGTAGTGATTAAGTGATAAGTTGTAAACGGGTGAGTTTAGCTTTGAATTGATACTACTAATAGTGGATTTCCTCCCTGGCTTGGTAGCCCCCAGATGTAGGTCATGTTGGACTGAACTGGGTAAACAATTACTTGTGTTATTTACTGCACTTACTGTTAAGTTCTGCATAATTCCTGTCTGTGCAGAATTGGATGTCATAACAACCAGTGTGACATTCAAAGTCTGATAACTAGAATTTCAGATATTAAAGCCATTAAAATTCCATGATCAAATTAAAGATGTCTACTTCAACTTTTATGTTTGTAGGAAGTTCAAATTCAACTTTCAAATGCATCTGCCAAGAGGAAACATTATAGGTCATTTTGGGCCACTACCATTGAACAAGTGATTTTCCTCAACTTCTAAAATGCATAACTCCTTCATTTAAAATACAAATAAGGTCAAATTGGTGACCAAATTGAATAGATTTTAAAGAGATACAACTTTTATGAAGTAACATTTTCCATTTTAAGTCCATATTAAAAGTTATTCAAGGTGGAAGAAGTGAACATTTGACTTGGTACTTAATTTTTTTTCAAATATGTTTGATTTTCCAAACTTCCACCTCAAAATTCATCATGATCCAAGCTTCAAATGGAAAAGTGTTCAACATGAAAGTTTTTCCCCTTGATCTCACCTTTACAAAAAGTCCATAATCATCTCATTTGGATCAATATTGAAGGACTTACGCCTGGGTGCAATGTATGGTACCATTTGGAAGAACTTCATGATCCAACTCAATTCAACATTGCATGGCTTAATGCAACACTTTCAGCATGACCTATGCATGATTTTGGACCTTTGCAAATGATTATTTGGGCTTTGCACACGCCCGTGCTAGCTCATGAAGGATCTTTCTATTTTTGAACATTCAAATGGAAGTGTGTGAAAATCAATTGCCAAGGCTATAAATAGAAGTGCATTGTGATCAGAACTCCATCAATACCTTGCCCAAGCTTTGCCAGACCAATCCAAACCCTCCATTCCATAGAATTTTTGAAGATTTCTTTTGAAATCGAGCTTGAACTTCATCTTCTGTTTGGAAGTTCAAACTCCAAAAAATCCATTCCCCTTTTCATCTCAATTGGTTTCTGCAAGCAAGACGAAGAGGAAGCAAGCAAATCCATATCAAGATCAAGTAAATTTGAAGCAACTCGAAGGTGATTTTTCAGAAACTTCATCTCTTCGATTCTCTCTCAATTCTTCACCATTCTTTGTGATTTTTGGCTGGTTGAAGTCCTACCAATGTAGGCAACAAGATTGAGTTGCTTTGAGGTCAAATCGAAGCAACCCAGTTCATGATCCTCAAAATTCAAATCCCTGTAACTTTTCATATACTTGGAATTGGAGAAAATTGAGGTCAAATTTGTGCCCCTGAGCATTTTTCCTTCAAATTAGTGTATTCATTTTTCATGAAGTTTTGGTTGAACGAGTTCGGTGGTCTTCACCGGAGAAGATGACCGGAGCTAGGGCTCCGGTGATGTGTTGGCTTGACCTGAGCCATTTGATCCTTGTCCAATGTTTTAATCTCGTCCATTCAATCTGATTACCACATGTACACACGTGCTGACTTTGGAACACCATGGATATTATGCGCGTGACCATTAGATCTGCCACCTCAATTAATAAGGGAGGTCGGATGGCCCTTGTTTTTTTTCTTCATATTTTCTGATTTTCCATTTAATCCATTTATTTTGATTAATTCATATTAATTTCATTTTTAATCCAAAAAATATGGGACTTTTACCAAAAACCTATAAATATTTTCCTCTTTCATTTTCTGAATTAAAATTATTCTTTGGATTAATTTTGATATTTTTTATGAATTAATTGTTTTTGTGCATATTTTTTTATCATTTAAAAATACTTTTGACTTTTCAAAAATCATGAAATTTTTTGCCTAAGGTCCTTTGACCTTCATTGATCTAGGATAAATCTCTCGGCCATTTATTTAGTGTTTTGAAGAGATTTTAGGTTTTGACCAAATTAAATTGAATTTTTATGTATTTTTAATTGATTAATTGTGTAAAAATTATGTTGAGCTATTTTTATTGACTTGTGATGTTTGACTATTTGTTTGGGCCTTGATCGAGGTTGATTTAACTTTTGTTGAGTTAAAATCATTGGATTTAGGGGATTGATGAAATGTATATTTCATCTCCCAAGATGAATGAATGATTTTAGTTTGATAAAATTCCTCCCATGACTAATTTGTGTTTCTTTCATCTCTCCTCCCTCTTCATCTTCAATCCCATTATTTCCCATACCTTTCATTGATCAATGAAATCTCAAGATCCTAAGGTTAATTGGTTCATCAATAACCTTGTGTTAGATGAACCAATACAAGTATGGATGAGATAGGTCCCTCCTTTGATCTTTTTTTTCTTTTAGTATGTGGTATGTTTTAGGAGTTTGGTTCATTATACCAAATCTCTAACATGCATTAGCACCTAAATTTTTATTGCCCGATCTCAGATAGTTGTGACTTCTACATAAGTCCAATTACGATTGCTTAACATAGAGCTAAATTTGACCCTAAAGGCATATCATTCTAGTAAGTGAGATTGTAAGTCTCCCATCTTTCATGGTATTATGTGGAAACATGTCCTTTTTTCCTTCCTTTGGAAGATGGCTTGGTTCAAGGATCCATGCTTGTGAATAGATGGCTGAGTGTTCTCCAAAGAATGACTTAATCAATTGAAAAGCAAAACTCCATTAACATCTAATTAACTTTGACTAACACTAATTACTATTAACTTTGATTTACCTTCAAGTCATTTACTTTATGCAATTTAATTTCAAGTCATTTACCATTCATTGCCATTTTCATTTCATTAACTTGTTTATGTTTATGCCATCTTCACTTTGCTCATTTGAGCCATATATTGTGATTGTATATATTTGTTTGTGTATCTTGTTTGTGTTTGTGATCTTTGGACCTTAAAATACTTAATAAACAACAAAAACCCTAAAAAATCTTTGTGTGGACTGTTGGATTTGATCTGAACTTTTGGACTTAGGATTAGGCAACATTCCATATGCAAAAGGACTAGGCCAATGCCAACATTTCTGAGACAAAGTATTGTGATTTGAGCTTTCATCTGATGCAAGTATTGGGATCCATTTGAATTCATCTGCTACATGGTCTTAATATAACTGTTATTTTGATCTTTTGTCTAATGCTTTATTCTGAGTTAATCAAGGAACATTTCATCTGATACATAAGAAGACAAAGAAAACTACTAGCTATGAAATTGCTTGCTTGGATGTGGCTATCTTTATTTGATGCCTTGATCTTCATATTGATAATTTCTTGTGGATATTTCCTTGATTAAGAGTCCAAAGGGAACATGGGTTTTCTATATGACATTCTTGTCTATTGGATTGCATCCCATATGTAAGATCTTTTCAACTCTTAACTTTTAATTTTATGCTTACGATTAGTCTCTTCATCTTCTCCCACTTCTTAAATTTCAAAATCTCTCCCCCTTTTTTCAAAAAATTTCTTTGCTTATGATTTCAAAACTTAGACCTTATTTCAAATTAGAAACTTTGGCCTTATGCCATTGCATTTTAAAACTCTTTTCTTAATCAAATTTGTAAATGAACTTAACAATATTGGCTTAAAATTTCAAAAAGACAAAAAAAACTAACACTTATTCAAACTCTTGGGCCCTTTGTGCCTTTTTTTTAATTTAAATTTTGATTAAAAGCAATCCACTCATTTTGAAATTGTTACCACGAACTACGAGGTTTTGATCCCTCATTTTTATGTTGGTACGTAGGCACAAGTCCGAAGGTCTTGTCAAACACAAAAATATAATCAATGAATTCTTTTCTCATCCCCACACTCTATTTTTATCAAACATCTTTTATACCAAAAACACATACACATATAAAAAAGGGCTCCCTAGGAGTACCTAGGACACTTTGGGTGCTAACACCTTCCCTCTGTGTAACCAATCCCCTTACCTGTAATCTTTGACATTTTATTAGTTTTGATTTGAAAACTTCTTATCTTTGTGTTTTGTTCGTACTTTTCCCTTTTCCTTTGGAAACAATAAAAGCGCGGTGGCGACTCTAGTTTTATTGACGCTAAGTTTAATCATAGCTTAATGGTCATGAATTTACCGCTACAAAATGTAATGTTAAACTCATGTTAACGATTATCTATGTAATGCTAAGTATTTTGATGTTCATTTGTGTTGTTTTTCCAACATTTTGCAATTGTTTATGGTTTGTGTTGTTTGACCTAACATAACATATTCCGGAGATGCATATCCGTAAAACTCGCTGAGTTTTAAATTAATGGTTGTTACGGAGATGCATCTCCGGATTCACCCTAATATTGATACAGAGATGCTTCTCCGAACTAAATTTTAGAAAAATAAGGGTGGCCTACAAATTTGCATTTATGAGTGTGTAAAAAGAGTGCGTATGGAGACGCATCTCCGAATTCTAGGGGCATTTGTGACTTTTCCCCATGGTGGGGAAGCACCCCATAGAGCGAAGATAGTACTTCGTTAAGAAAAAACAATCATCATTTTTTTCTAGGTGATGAGCATACACTTCTTGTAAGAGTCAGAGCGTCTATGATCTATTTCACTCATTTTTTTATTCATAAATGTTGAAATAATACATTATTGGTCAACTCTTTTACAAGATCGAGAAGGATAATAGACCAAGACTTAGCATCCTTGGAAAGTAAACCAATAATAACGTGATATACATAACTGATGTCTATGAAAATTTTGAAAATATTGACAATGAATGCTTAAACATAAACAATATTGCCAATGATTGAAATCATTGACATTATCGTCAATGGATGAATTGAGATGTGTGACCTTGGATTAGGTGACAAATTAGATAGGTGAACATTATTTCTACTTAGACATGATGAATTGGACTATAAAAAAAGAGTGAGTGAATATGATTGTAATGAATAAACATGCTTAAAAAAGATAATGAATGCTTAATTGAACGTTTAAAATGATTAAAATGAATATGTGGCATGTTTTTCAATATACTAACTGATAAGTGGTCATTTGATCGTCATTTCTAGTACTCTTTATTTAGTATTTTACCGCATTTTGTTTGCTTTATTTTCGATTATCATATTTTATGACTTGGTTTGTGTTTTCTTGCTAATTTCAGGGTCTAATGAGCATTCAAGACAAAGAGGGATCAAAGGCAAGCAAAAAAGGGAGAAAAACGACAAAAAAATATTTTCTCCCATACAAAAACCAGGGAGTTGCTACGGTAACCTGTAACAGCTACTATGGACCATAGCAGCAGAAGCCCTATATGCCCCATTTGATGCTTCGTTGCTACGGACTGTAACGGGGAGGTAAGAGAAAGTTGTCCAATTTGTTTTACTTCCTTAATTAGATTGATCTTCTTTAATTGTGGCTCTTAAGAAATATTTAATTTGTCTCAAATCTGAATATTTCTCATTGAACCAAAGATATTATAAACTTTTACTATTTTTCTATAAAACTCATAGCCTGTTATGAGTTTAGGGTTCCCAACTTTTATTCCAGTTTTCATTCCTAGTTTTGTACGTATTTTATTCTACCTTTTTATATAACTCAAGTCTCCAATGGAGAAATTTGTGGAACAAAGTTTTTTCATAATTCAAGTTTTTATTATCTATTCTATCTCTATTGTTCATCAATTGTGATTTATTGATATGAGTTTGATGATGAATACCGTTGTGATTGTGTTTGCCCTCACCATGACTGAGTAGTTCTCTAGGGACTAGGGGTTATGGGAATTATTTCAGGACCAATCGTATGATCCGTTACTATCGATTGCGAGAATTTTAATTAAACTTATTTTATAATCTGAGTTCATGCATTCAAACTTCGTTACGAAAGTAAGTGGTTTTAAGGTATCGACCATAGTCTGAAATGATATGTGTAGATAGCAGAGCGAATATTTTTAAGCAACCTAATTCAAAGCAGCAAAAGCGCTTGGACAAATTTGAGAAAACATATAGCTAAGAAAAAGTAATGACTCGTCGAAGAATAATCCGGACAAGGCGAAATCCGAAGAATTATTCATCGTCGATAGGGGCAATACGCTAGCAAAAGCAGGTAGTGCCCAATTTTATCTATTTTTTATAATTTATGCAAAGTTCTCGTAATAGATGTAACAAAGATCGTGTGATTTTATTAGACATATGAACTGTAACCTCGAGTCCTATTTGCCCAATTTGAGATTTAAGTGATTTTTCGTTAAATTGTTTTTCTGTTAAGCTGTTTACCAAAATCCCTATTTTCGAATTCTCTAGATATACACCGATAGGACAAGAATTCAGTACTTAAACCATTGGTCTCTTTGGTTCGATATCTATTTTATCACTTCATGACAGCCGTGCACTTGCGGTTGCATCAAGTTTTTGGTGCTGTTGTCGGGGACCAAATGCGTTTAATATTGAATTTCTGTTTGATCATCATATAAACTAGAGCTTACTTTTATGCTATTGTGTTTGTGTGTTGTGGTTCTCGTCACTCTTGTATGCGCATAACTCGTTCTGTTAATAACTTAGTTGAGCCCGTAGAAGAAATCAAACATATCATGTTTTTGGTTATTCACACATCTAGACACACGAGAATGAATTATTTCATAAGAACTTATTTACTTGTGTTGTTAACAAAATGGTCAGACTTGTTGAAGTTCATATTCCACCTTTGATCACACAGTTGGTTCATATTGGTAGATAAGCCTTTTCTTAGTAAAAACTCTTCTTAATCGGAATTAACTAATTCCCTGATCCCTAGATTCTTCTGTTTTCTCGATTTCCATGAGCTTTCTTATCTTTAGCCATGTGCCTGGTACTTTCACTATTAAAATACCAACCTTTACTTGAGGAACTTCTTTGTTATGTATGAGCTATGAAGCCAATTTATGTAGCATTGGATTTCCATTTCTTCTTAAAATGGGATTCCTTGCGTCCCCTGGTCTTTAACTTAAGCCATTTGAAACAATAAGGCCTTGTATGTCCATATTTACCATAATGGTGACATATCAAAGACTGTTTCTTATTGTGACGGGGTGACACATGTTGAGCACAATGTTGTGACATGTGATCCAACCTCAGAACCTCAGTCTTCTATTTAGGAATAACAACCTTCATTGGGAGAATCTTCTTGTTTTTATCTTTCATTCTCGTCCTAACACTGATTCCCTTCATATATCTGGACAACTCACCAAAGTTTATTTTTTTGTTAAGTAAATTTGAACTATTTATCAAATTACTTTCAGAATGAGACAAGTTTTCTAGTTGGGAGTTTAGTGATGAAATATCCTTCTCTACATCTGTATGGTTGAGGCAAGCTTCTTTGTTTCCTCATGAAGCACTCATATGGTTGTCTTATGATTATTTATGGTTAAACACGTTTCTTCCCATTTGGAGAGTAGGATTGTGTATGATGTATCATAATTTTCTTCAGATAGGTCTTTAGTACTGGATTCACCATTAGACTTATATCGACCAGAATAAGCCATCACAATGTTAGCAGTTTCTTCCTCACTTTCAGAATTAGACCATGTGGTGGAAAGTTCCTTTTTCTGTTTCCTTATAAAGTTAGGACATTCTTATTTAATGTGTCCATAACCTTCACATTCAAAGCACTGAGAACCCTTTCCACGATTAGGTTCATCTTCACTCCTGCCTTTGTTATGAGGAATGAAGTTGGACCCCTTGTCTTGAACATTTGCCCTCCACTTTCAGTCCAAATAATTCAAGTAATGGTTGAATTTTATTTTCAAGAAGAGTTATATCATCTGCCAAGCTCTCTTCTTTATCACCTTGAATCCCAACTTCCTCAGTGTTGGAAATAAAGGTTATGACTTTATTCTTCTTTTTTGACCTTTCATTGATGGGAATCTCAAAGGTTTGCAGGGAACTAATGAGTTCATCAACCTTAATGTTACCCAAGTTCTGAGCTTCTACAATGACAATCACTTTCATCTCAAACCTCTTAGGTAATGATCTGAGAATGTTTCTGCTCAACTTTTTTTCATACATCTTTTCTCCTAAGGAAAAAAAGGTGTTGGCAATGTCACACAATATGATATGGACTTCATATATCGTTTCTTCTTCATTCATCCTTAGATTCTCAAACTTAGTGGTAAGAAGCTGCAGCCTTGACATACAAATTTTGGAGGTGCCTTCATGTGTAGTTTTGAGAATCCCCCAAATTTCTTTATCTTATGAACATGTATTGATCAATATGAACATTTTACTGTCCACACCATTGAAGATATTATTCAAGGCCTTGGAGTTTCTAAGAGCTTTCTCATCTTCAACATTAGTCCATTCAGCTTCGAGTTTTAAGCTCGTAGTTCCATCTCCAGAAGTGATCACTGGATGTTTCCATCCTTTTATCACAACTTCACATGATTTATTGCCCAGGTATTTGACAAATACCACCATCATTGCCTTACAATAATCATTAATTGGTGTCATCCAAGACATGTGGTTTGTTGACTAACCCTCCATCTATCACTGTGTCCATTTGAGCATAATTTATCTTCCATGGAGCTCACCCAACAAGCTAGAGTGCCTGTTCTGATGCCAATTGAAATTTTGTTCCATAGGGGACAAATGTCGAACATGATAACCTATATAACTGATCTAAAAAGTTAAACTAGAAACACCACAAAAGAAAGAACTAGATGATAGAGCATATAACTAGTAAATAACACGATAGTTGTTTACCCAGTTCGATGAAACTACACCTACGTCTGGGGGGTTGAGTCCAACACCCAAGAAAGGAAATTCATTATTAATAGTTTAGTACAATTAGTCTTACAAGAAACAAAAAATTCTATGTTGTTCAATGCCTCTTCCTAACACTTACCCAATGACTTTCTATTTAGGTCCCCCCTAAACATCAGAACCTACTCACTTTCTTCTCAATCACACAACCCATGATCGGAGATTACAATTCAATAATCAATGTTGAATACTATAACTCAACTGTAGACAAACCAACTATGCCAAGTTACTGAAACATAATGGTCTGCATATAACAATAACAAAGATTCAAAATAAACCCTAGCACTCTAAAATCTTCAATGTATTGCTTGGCTTCCAATGTAGTTTTTTAGCTTCTTATATAGCATAATAATTATGGACTTTTCTTCATGGATTTTAGATTTAATTTCGTCCAGAATTAATGCAGAATTTGTTGGATATAATTTGTTCCATAAATCTCTCCCACAAGATATGATTTGTTTTAATTTAAATTCAAATTTAAATTTTCATTTATATCTGAATCAATCTTCGTCCAACTGTCACAGAAATCACCTAATCATATTGCCAAACCAATAAAAATAAAATATGATCCAATCTTTGACAAAAAACTCTTCTAAAATGCAACAGTATTGGCTTGTTGCGCAAAGTTCAGATGTCGCACCTCATGTCGTGATATCGCGTCCATCATGTTTCCCTTATGCACCTCGATACAGCTTAAGCAAGCTAGATAATATTGAACACTTTGAATACTTCTCTATGTTGTTGTTTTGTAAAATGTAGTAAATCCAAAGGAACAACACATTAGGGAAGCTAATGTTATTTGTGAAGTTTAGATGTGTGTATCATGAAAATAATTGATTTTTGTCTATGGTATCTGGGAATTAAAATCAAGCAAGATGAGCTTTTACTTATACTCCATTGAAAACTTCGGTAGAATTGAGTAAAGGTTCTTTCTATAATGAAGTTGGGAGTTGATCAATCATTCTTGTGCAGAACATACACTCAGAAAAGGAACTTGTAGGGATGAGTAAATATCGCTGCAGAACGGAAGATTGTAGCAGGACTTTTGTGTCTAGCAAGTTTGTTGGATCAAGATTAGTGAAGATCTTAAAAGTTTGCAATCTTAGTGTTCTACTACAGCAGAAGTGAAAATCAATTTAGACCAATGTTGGCTACAAAATTGGCTTGTAATGTTCAACATTGTTGATGATTAGTTGTACCAAAAGTACTCTTATGTATTACATTTACAAATAGTGGAAGATCCTACAATTTTCAATGGTGAAACCATTGAATAAGGGATTAAGCTCTAGTAAGAATGAATGAACTGAACCACTATAAATGTGGTGTACTTTTTTCTTCTCTCTACCTCTTTTACATTTATGCATAATATTGTATGTTTAGGTTTGATATATCTAAATCTTTACCTTGCTTATAGTCATTTATTATATAAGCTTAGGTTTGATATAGATCTAACTCATCGATTATTCTATCTTTCGCTTATGATTGTATATAGACTTTTATTTTTAGATTGATTAATCATTTGATCGGATCAATTTGAGCTATGTGTGGATTCTCTCACTTACAAATGCTCAATTATTGACTTTTCTAATCAATGTGGAACTGCCCACATTTTATTTCTCAAAGTTCTTAACTCACTTGTTTTTTCTCAACACTCATGTTAAGTGTGAGTCTATCTACTATGTTTCCCCTCAAGCAGAAACTCTTTTATTCACATACATTTGTACTTCCATTGACACTCTTCAACGACACACTTCCTACCCACTACCTGTGGGGAGTACTTTCGATACAAGGAAATTGATCTCTCTCTCGAATCAAAGACTTATGATACTACTGTCGGATTATTAAATCTTTAAAAGTTCAACAAGAGAGACTATTTTTATTCATTGGAACCTTCTTTTATGAGTAGTATATCTTGTGAGAGACACACCACATACTCTTCTAAAACCTTTAAAAATATTTAAATCTTCACTTTTTTAATCAACATGAGACTTCTTTAACACTCTATTTTTTAAAGTTTTTAACTCATAATTGTTTTTCTCAACAATATTTTTCTCACGATTAATTATATTTTATTTGATAAAATAAGATTAGTATATAAATAAAGTCTTACAAAATAAATAAATGCTCAATTAAATTGTTTGCCTAGAAAAACACACACTAACAAAAGATTTTACATAAGAAATTGAAAAAGACATGGTGAGGATCGAAACTAAAAGAGGAAATCTCATCCATCTAATCATGTTGCTTATGGATGAAATAAAGGAGAGATTCATTTCACACTACATGTACATACAATCTTATGTGAACCGAATCAATTAAGAAACCCACTTGCCTTTTAAAAAAAAATTAAAAAGACCACTCTACGACAAAGACAGAATTTTGCAGCCCCATCCTATAAACTTTTCATGTCTTTGTCAAAAAAAAAATGACAATAACATTAACACTAATATTGATTAGAAATGTTATTGTCAACTTTCTTAGTTCAATTTTTATGATTTAGTGGTCTTTAAAACCTAAAAAAGTCTCCTTAGGGTTCAAGGGATAACAAATGAATGTATAAGATTATACTTAGGGAGACAAGATAAACATTATCCACACTATCCCATACCTAGGGCTATGACACACACCTCAATGGCTACACATGACCACATGCCATATGAATCTAGAACTATGTTGGTACCAACCATATAGGTGTGATATAACACTTTAAAAACTTCAAAAGATTCGTATACAATATCTCTAACGGGTGCTACTCATTTTTTAAGTTTTATAGAATTTATTATTCAGTCAATTTTAATTTAATAATACGACTTTAAAGAATTTATATCAAGTCCCACAATTTTATTATATATATGTTAATAATTTATTTATTTATAATTTTATTTTAACTTTAAATGACCTTGCTACCTACTCTAATACTTGAAGAGAAAATTTTATTTAAATAATTAAAATTTTAATACTAAATTAACCAACCCTTCTTTATAATTTTCAATATATTCATATTTTAAATAAAAAATAAATTAAAGACGAATTGACGTGATATATATATATATATATATATATATATATATATATATATATATATATATATATATATATATATATATATATATATATATATATATATATATATATATATATATATATATATATATATATATATATATATATATATATAAAGTTTAATTGAAATATAAAGGATTTTACACTGTCAGTTAATCATAGACGTCGGATATTAAAAGAAGTTTGACTTTTATTTTAAAAATATACAAAGTAATACAAATGGATGATGGTGATAAATCGGCGGTGTAAATATTTTTACACTGACAGTGTATAGTAATTAATTTCTCTCTCTCTATATATATAAATTTTTTTGTTATAATAATATTAAATATATGGAAAAATCGACAAATAATTGAAAAAAATAAAAGAAAATATAAAAAGTGTCAATTTAGTTGATGCTTCCTCTTTAATCTATCTTTTTATTTAATACAAAAATATATTAAAATTTATAGTAACAAGTCTGATCATTAATATTAAAATTTAAAATTTTGATTATTCATATAAAACTTTTGCTTCAAGGAGGTTTGTTTCTTTATTATGTAGTATACGAAATAAGAGTTTATATAGTCAGAAGAGAATTATAAATTTTTGTAGATTTTAGTTTAAGTCAAAACTGTGGATTGATGATTTTTTTTTAAAATAACTATTTTTTTCAAAAAAAATTTCAACATAACCAATTATTCAAAAAAATTACCAAAATAATCAGGTTTGGTAGAGGATGCGCCAGATGAATTGGCGCACCCCCAATGCATGAAGAGGAGGCGTCAATAGCATTGGCGCATGCATTGGGCTCCTCATGAGGATGTGCCAATGCTAGTGCCGCCTGCATTGGGCCTCATGAGGAGGCGCCAATGCTCTTGGCGCCTAGGTGCATTTGGTTGTGTGGGCGCCCATTCATTTGGCGCCTGCATGTGATGGTCATGTGGGCGCCAATCCCGCAGGCGCCCACATCTTTTGTACATTGATGTTTTGTCTCTATAAATCCCACACCTTGGATGCAATATTTAGCCTTGTCATGTGTTAGGGTGGGCAGTATACATGACTTGCTGGTATTGGCTCCTCTTCCTCTTCAGCGTTCACCATCGAATAAACCATGATCTCAGCTTCTTCTTTTTCATGATCTGGAACATTCACCTCAACTTGTTTGTCATCAGTCTCACAAAACACTTGTGACTGATCAATGTACTGAGACACCTCTTGTTGATGTGGTAATATATACAACTCTATATCGTTGTAACCGGATTGTTCGTGACTGACAAACATATGCTGAACATCATCATCATCTCGAATCTTCTTCTGATAAAATTTTACTTGGTTTTCTGCAAACCAAACCGGATTTTTATAGATGATTTGACCCATATTACTGCACTGCAGTTTCTTTTCTATTCTTTGTTTCAGATGTGAATAATTTGATCGTCGATTTATTGTAAACCGAGTTACCTCTGTGTTTCGAAAACAAAAACCAAACAAATGATGATCAAATATTTCACCTTCGGCATGGACACTGATCATGTAATATTGTGTGGAAGACATTTTGTTGAAATATTAAATATGTAGATAGCTTTAATGGAATTGAATGCATTGCTAAGTTGTTCATCTACACAACATAAATAACGTTGCATTGCTAACTTGGTTGTTGCATTGATAACTTGGTCATTGTCTGTACAAACTTGACCATGCATGCAGTAAAAAGAATCAACCATGTAGAGAAAAGAGTGACAAGAACACACATGCGCCAGGGAATCAAGGAATCTCTGAACCCTGAGCCATAAGATTCTCACCTAGGCGCCCATTCCCTAGGCGCCATAAAGTAACTAGGGCGCCAAAATGATGGGCGCCTCTTCACAAAAATTGGTCTTAGGTGCCACTAGGAAGAGCGCCCATTCCCATTGCCCTATATTATGATTTTATTTGGTAATTTTTTGTTTCCAGAAAGTACAGGTAATTCTATAAATATAATGCATTTACCTTTATTACGTAACATTAATAAGGTAAACACTTATAGTTGGGGTTCAGCTTTGTTAGCCCATCTATATAGTGCAATGTGTAGAACTGCAAAAAAGAATACTTGTACTTTTTTTTCATGTGCGTATTTGCTTCAAGCTTGGGGTTGGTCAAGAATGTCGTCCTTCGCCCTGATAAATGAGCGTTCATTCGTGTTCCCGTTTGCAACCAAGTAAGTCTAACACTTTACCATTCACCATTTAGTTAATTATATTTTATATTATAATTAACAGTAAATAATATTTTTCACTTCTTTTTTATCTTAGGTGGCCAGTAAGGGGAATGAACTACAACAGGTGTCCGAAACACGCTATTGTAGTCTATCGAAATCTATTGGACCACATTGGACATGACGATTGAGTAATCCTACCCAACTATATTTTAATTTAAAAATACTTCTCAAATTGTTTTCCATCTAATCGTTTCGTATTGTTTTACAGTTTGTCTGGAGGCCATATCTGGGTCTGGATCATGATGTGAACCATGAGGATGCTGCAGTTTGGATAGCAAGACACCGATTATCCAATTCACTACCGTGGAAATGCACCAGAGTGACTGGGTCAAACTGCAGTTCGGAATGCTACAACAGATTCTAGAATCTCCCACGTGTTTGGGGAATTGGCATCAAAAAAGGGTTGATGCATAGTGGGATTATTCTGACTGGAGAGACTTTGAAAAATACATGTGTCGTCAATGGAGGAATCAACGACAACACATCTTGAACAAACCAGTCATCCATGGTGCAAGACTGACTCAACAATATATGGCATGGTTTAGATTGATAACAACTCAGCAATTTGTATATGAGCTGCGGTATTTGATGGATCCACGCCAACATGCTTCGTCATTGTACGCCCCACAATAATTCACCACCCAACACCAATGTGAACCTACCCAAACCCAACAACCAACCACACAACATCAACCAACCACATACACACAACAACCAAACACCCAACATCGCAACCCGTTCATGCCAACCACCCAACAACCAACCATCCAACGTCGCAATCCATTCATACCACCTACCCAAACACAAAACCAAGAATCAAACCCTGCAACCATAACCGTCTATAGCCTAGATGATTCATATGGGTCACTTCATCGTAGCCCCCCACCAATGACCACCCAAACATCCCATCAACATAACACCCAACCATTGTTTAACTATAGTACGCCCCAGGAACCATTACTTCGTTTCCAAAATGACTCAATGGCCCAATTTGGGCAACTATACCGTCCCCAATTTACCCAACCCCAACTACGATGACATGGACACCGAACTCCATTACGGAAGCGCCGTTGGCCAGATCCCCTCCGGATATTGGGAGCAAATGATGACACATCTGTCAAATACCGCTGGAACTTCCACCGGACCTTCCAACCAGCCATCGCTCGATCAGGTCAGCACACAAAGATCCCAAACACCTCAAAAAAAATCATGGGAGACCTCGGAGACAAACTAACGCACCGGGATGTGGAACAGGGGGACGTTATAATCGGGTCGGTCATTAGTTTATTGTCAGTCCAATGTAACAAATTATTACATCATCAATGATTTTTTTCATTACTATTTCTTATTTATTAAATAATAAAAATTAAATATTAATAATTAAAAATAAATAAATAGCAAGGGGCGTATGCGCTAGATGAATTGATACACCAATCAAACACACATAGGCGCCAGTAGCATTGGCGCCTCCTCATGGGGGTCAATGCAGACGCTATTAGCATTGACGCCTCCTCATGAAGAGCCCAATGCATGCGTCAATGTTATTGGCGTCTCCTCTTCATGCATTGGGGATGCGCCAATTCATTTGGCGCATCCTCTATCAAACCTGATTATTTTGGATATTTTTTTTGAAAAAAATGGTTATTTTGAAAAAAAAATCGTGGATTGGTAGTGACTTATATAAAATAAAAATAAATATGACTTAAGTTATTCATAGTTAAACCCATCAAGTTGCTTAGGGAACATTATCAATGACATATTTATTTTAAATGTTATCATCAGAAATTAAATTTTAGACTTCTAATTTAAACTCATTTAATTAAACTAACGTAATTAATTGAACTATTCGATCTATCCATTTTATTTATTTTAAAATGATTAAAAATTTGTTTTCAATACCAAAATCAATTTTCTATAACCCTTACCAAACATACTTTTATTTAATATTTTATTAAATATTAAAATAATAAAAATGTAATTTTACATTTTTTCAATTAATATCCTCATCTTTATTTGGTTGAATAAAAAATAAAATATTTTTAAATTTCTTTTCTCTACTCTATCTTCCTCCCTCCTCTGTTAAAAGTTCTCTTTCCTTTCTTAGAACGAAACATACCTTAAGTTAAATAGTCAAATAAAGTACTCATTTTGTGAAATGGATGAATTAGTATAAAGTGAACAAATCAAAAGTATATAATTTCCATAAAACATCCATCAAAGATACTTTTTAATGCAGTTTTTTTTTTGAAAATTTTAATGCAAAGTTTTGATGATGGTTTTATATAGTTATTGCAGATACACATTTAGTATGGATGTCATTTGAAGTTACCGGAAATATATCCGAACGCATCGCACGCTCGAACATACAATAGAGTCGTCATCGAACTTTATTTATTTTTGAAGGAAAGAGAAAACATCGATAAAACCCCGAGGAAAGAGATAATTGGGTAAGAAAGTCGGTTATATAAGGGGAAGATATTACCCCTAACATCCATGATACTCCATGGGAACCATTTTGATTGTTCTCGCTTGAATGAGTGTTACCTAAAGATTACTCGCGAAAGAATAAAGGAAAAGAAGAGAATAGATAAAGTGCTTGGTGAGGATTAGGGCCCTCAAGCCTACGTATCCTTATAGTGCAATAAGGAATTCAGAGCTTCGTAGTTCATAGAACTAGTGGTGAGAGGTGAAAGAAGTTGTGATCAAAGTATGGTATAAACCAAAGGATTATGTGATTTGAACTCCAACAAGGGAAGAAAATTGAAACCAAGAGTAAAATTGGTATAGACTAGGACGTTGAGAAACCTACGCATTACCCATTGTATTGTCATAACCAAAAACAAGGAATTAGGTATTTGGCATCAAGGCAAACATTTTCTGGTTCACAAGCTGACACTAGATGAAGCGCAAAGAAATAGTGTATTTGACTCAAAGGTAGATTATATCACATGAAATGAATGAAGGTAGAATATGAATGCATCATGGAGATGAACGTCATGATAGGGGAATGATTAGGATTATGCTCGCCAAGGATCCGCATCCTCGTGCCTACGTATTATCACTGTGCAATGAGAAAGTCAGAGCATTCATAGTTCATGGAACTAGGAAAACAAAGAACAGATAGGGAAGTGTTTGCCTAAGAAATTAGGACTAACAAGACAAACAACTTCAAGGGCATGATTGCAGTGATGAACAATATAACTTGTACCAATAGAAAGGTAAAATGGGAACCCATAAAGGAAAACTGACTTTGAACCCAAGAGTAAAAAGGGACAAACTAAGATATGGAGGGACCTACGCATACCCATTGTATTGTCTTACCAAAAAGAATGAATTAGATGTTTGGCATTAAGGAAAACATCTTTTGGTTCACAAGATGGACAAATGTCCTAAAAGGAAGGGATGAGACCCAAAATAAAATGTTGTTTGGATACAAGGAAAAATATATCACTTGCTGGGAAACAAACAGTTTAAGATCAAAGGAGAAATGGTATATTGGATCCATGAAGGAAATAAACTCTGAACCAAAGAGTAAAAAGGTACAAACTAAGATATGGAGGAAACTAGGCACACCCACTCTTGTCGTAACTAGAAACAAAGAAAATTAAGTGTTTGACATCAAGGCAAACATCTCTTGGTTCAAAGGAATGCATTGGTTATGGAATCCAAGGAAAAATGTATTTGATCTCAAAAGATGGTATTGATTGATGAATGTAACAACTCAAAATTTGCCCTCCTCTTCTTGAGACTAGTTTGGGGCATTGCATTTCATGTTTTAGGGAATTAGGCATTTCATTTTGCATCTCATATGAAAATGAGAAGGTCATCCTCCAAAGTCTTTTCAAAAGATGGGGAGGTTAGGTGATTCAAGCCTGAGGGTCTCTATGAATTGATCATCAACCATCTGAGGATATGGGCTCCAATTAGGGTTTCTTGATTCTTCAAAGGTCTTGAGCATCATCTTATCTGCAAGGATATATCACCATCGTCATGGTTCTATCATCATCAAGGGTTTCAGAGTTCATCCTCAAGTTCCTCTGGATTAGGGTTGTGACCTCTAGTCAACCTTAATCAATGCAGTTCTTCCAACTAGGGTTTCTCAAAGAGATGAGGTATTTTCTTGGGATGAGGATCACATGATTATTATAAGGAGCTTACATGAGCTAGGGTTTCATTTTGAAGCAATTTCACCAAGTGGTAGAGGCTCAAGTTGATCAAGACATTTCAAGGTCATCTGAGGACCAAAAGTCAACTGTACAGTCAACTGAGGGCTATGAGGTGGGGAGATGAGTTGAGATACCTTAATCATGTTCAAATGGGGTCTATTCATCATTCTAAACATCCATCTTGAAGATTCAAAGGTCATGGCAAAAGTTACTAAAAATGGAAAATGACCTATAATTCAAAGTTTCCAAATTTGGCAAGTTTTTGGTCCACTTTCAACTTGACTTTTCAATATCAAAGAAGTTTCAAATGGATTTTTGGGGAACATGAAAGTTGTATATCTTTGTCTCCCCTTTCCAAAAAGTCCTAATTCATGTCCATATGATGAATGGTTGAGGAGTTATGGTCATTTGATTACAAAGTGTGCATGGAAATTCAAAATGGCATAACTTTTGATATAATGCTTCAAATTGGTTCATTCTTTTTGCAAAGTGCTTCTCATGTTCAAAGCATCTCAAAATGACATCATTTGTCTCAATTGTGAAAGCTAAGCCTCAAGGATTCATGGTCAAAAGTCACATTATTTCACATTTGTTCTAAGGATGGTATCATGCTACCAATCAAGATTCACAAAGAACCAAGGCAAGGCTTCACTTCAGCCTTCTTCATAGACCATATTTGAGTAAAATTGAGCCATTTCCATGCATGAAAGAGGCGTGTATGTTCCTTGTTTCACATATGTTTAAAATAAAGCAAATCTTCACCATTCATTCTTGGCTTAAAATGCAAGCAAAACAACCTTCAAATCCCGACCCTTGGTTGCTCTTGAGTGGATTAAAATCCTAGCATGGGGTTGAGCACGTGCATTATGGCCATGGGAACTCAATTTTCATTTTTGCAATTTGCATAACAACTTACTAATCATGATTAGTAAATGGCTAAAATGATTATCAGTGTTATTAGCAAGAAGTATAAGTAGGGAAACCCTAATCACAAGCCTCATAACTGCATTTTCAGATCTAGAATTCAAGAAAACTCTCTCAAAATTTCTCTCTTCGAATTTGCTTTTTCTTCACACAAATATCAAAGTTTGCTGCAGATTCTTGATCCTCATACTTCACTGATCAAGAATCACTCATCGTTCGGTGTTATTCCTCAAGAAATCGAGCAGTTCAAGTGCATTATCATGATGATCGGATTTGGAAATTGAGGCACATTCAAGAGGTTTCAGCCATTTCTTTTTGCATAAAGCTTCAAAGGAAGTTTAAAGGAGTTGATCTGGAGCAGTTGAGCTCGTGCGATCGTGATTTCAGAGATCTCAAGTTTCAGGTGACTCCATTTTCACTCTCTTCTTTTGCTGTTTTTAGGTTATAGAATAGAAGATCTTGCTGCGTAGGTCATGAATATGTGGTTAGAATTGAGATTGAGTGAATATTAAGGATTTCATTGTGACTGGAAGTTTGGACCTGAAAACTTCTCCTCTTCGAATTGCAAAACTTAGGAAGAATTAGGAGAATCTAATATGATTTTTGGAATCAGCGTGGAAATCTGAGTGGAATGACACTGGTCTGAGGAATTTCTGGAAAATTTTAGGGTGGCGCCACCGTGGGAGCCACCGGGAGCTCACCGGGGAAGACGACCGGAGCGGAGCTCCGGCGTCTGTGTTATAGCTAGGGTTTTGCTGAGTGTGTGCCATGTGGTTCAATGCATGGAAGATTGATTGGATGAGGTTTGTTTGACTAAGAACACACAGGCGTTGAATGCTGACTGGGGTGGGTGACTCAATTAGTGAAACAATGTGTTTCACTAGTTTGAATGTGGACCATTGATCTCAGATGCGCGCCAGATCCAGTGGTCTTTGTTTTTCCTGATTTAATTCAAATAATTTGTTTCCCTCCTTTTTCTATTTTATATTTCAATTATTTTGGTCATTTTGTTTAATTCATAAAAAATCCAAAAATTGTCCAATTGAGTCCCATTTTTTTTCATAGTTTTGTATTTGTGTCTACTTTTTTATGGTGTTAAATTCAAGAATTTTTGAAGTCTAGATCTTTAGGTGGGAATTTTTGAATCAATATTGTGCCAAATTGACCTAGTGCATTCAATGTATTATGGAATCCTCAATTTTGGACCTTTTGATCCACTCTTTTGCATACATGACATTCATACATGACATGAATTATTGGTCACTGGTTTGGATTTTTTCTCACATGTTATCATCATTTTTGACCCATAGAGAAAAATGTGACAATTTGTGTCACATTTTTGACATTGAATTGGTGCATTTTTGTTCACATAGCATTTGTATCATTCTGGACTTGATCTTTTGCATATTGAACATTCATGGCATAAGGAACTTATACAAAAAATCCCAAAGTCATTGCATGCATTTCTGATTTGATATGAATTTTCTAAGTTGGAAATTCATTTTGTGCATATTTTTGGTCATTACATTGCATAGGCAAGTTGAGATACTTGATCATTGATTTGATGTTGGTCCTTTTGAGGACATTGGAGGGAGTGTTTGAATGTGTGATGTGCAAAAGGATGGGTCCTGGATTGGTCATTTGGTTAGGTTTTGAATCTTGTCTTTGTACTAGGGTTTTGACCCAATTTTAGGGTTTGCTCTTGGTCCATTCTTTGACTTGATTTGGGGTCTTCTTTGTACTGTGAGCCCTTTCCTATTTTGCATTGGTTTGATCCCTGATTTGTGAGTCTTGAGTCATTGGATTGGCGCATTCATTCAAGTCATACATTATTTGGTGCTTATTTGAAGGTTGGGAACACAAGTGAATTCTCAAGGAGACTTATAAGGTATCGAGGGAGTGGAGGTTCTTATTGGTATGAGATGAATTGATGGGCTTCAAAGTTGGATTTGTGACTCATTAGAGATGATTTTAGAAGCATGATCCTACTGACTTGTGAACTTTGGAATGGTTTGAGGCTTGTGGTGACTTGTTGAAGTGATTTAAGCCTATTTTGGAGCTTTTGAAGTAATTGAATGGTATTTGAAGAATGGTGGATCTTTGGCCTTGGTGGTTGATGTTTAGGGGTTCATATGGTTCTGTTTGGGGCTTGTGATCATTGGTTGGAGTTTGTTTGGGGTTCTCATATCTTTTGGAGCCTTTCAGAAGTGTTTGAAGAGGTATGAAGCCATTGTGAGCAAGTTTTGAGTGCAAGCTTGTTCTACTTGAGTTTTTAAGGGGTTTATGGTTGATTTTGGATCATTGTGTAGCACCTCAAATTTGCACCCCCCATTCATGCATTCATTTCATTTTCTTTAGGTCATTAACATTACATTAACACTGCATAGTACATTGCATCTCATCAGTCAAGACTGGTATCAGGAGAATTCCTCTGTGCAAGAGACCAAGCATTTCTTTGAAAAGAAGCCACATGAGTATTCTAGAGAGCTTATATGAACCAAGGTTCATTTTGAAGCAATTTGATCAAGTGTTGAAGGCTTAAAGTCCACAGTGCAGTTTCAGGTCATCTAGGGCCCATAAAAGTCAACTGCAAAGTCAACTGAGGGCTAGGAGATGGAGAAATGGTTTGAGACACTTCATTCATGTTCCAAATAGGTTTATTCAACATGTCAAACATCTACCTTGAAGATTTTGAAGCCAAATCAAAAGTTTCCAAAAATGGAAAATGACCTGTAATTTCAAGTTTCCAAAAATGGCAAGTTTTGGACCAACTTCAACTCAACTTTCCAACATCAAATAAGCTTCAAATGAAATTTTGTCCAACATGAAAGTTGAAGATCTTTCTCTCCCATTTCCAAAAAGTCCAAGATCATGAGCATCTGATGAATGGTTGAGAAGATATAATCAAATCATTGCCAAGTGTGCATGGAACTTCAAAAGGCCATATCTTTTGACTCATAACTCCAAATTGAGTGGCTCTTTTTGCATTTTGCTCCTCATGAATGTAGTTTCCAAATGATTCATCACATTGCATGAAAATTCATCACATGGCCATTTGTTCTTTCATGACTATTTTGGAGGGAAAATGCTAAATTTAAAATTGGTGCATCATGGGAACAAATCACCATTGCCATTGTGTTCTTTAGAGGTTTTTAAGTGAAATTGATCATGCATTGGCTACTGTTCACGTGCGAATGCTTCATGCACCACCAATTTTCCAAATTTGCCAAAACACCTTATTTTCACTTAATCACACTTAATCATGCTTAATTTTAGTTAGAAGGTGATTAAGACATCATATAAATACATAATCCTAACAGAATTGGAGGATTTTTACCATTTCTAGATCTAAATTTTCTTTCCCTCCAATTTTCTCTCTCCATTGAAATTCAAATTTCTTCCACATAACCTTGCTATTTTCTTGCATATTCTTGTTCTCTGGTATGGATTTGGTGTAGATCAAGCATTGGATCATCAAAATTGGACCAGATTCGTGTGGTGTAAGCTCAAGAACACAAGTATGAAAGTTCAGATTTGAGCAAGATCTAAGCTGTTCCAAGCCTCAATTCATTCATCAAGCTTCATAACAAGTGATCAGGAGTGGATTTTCACGATCTCCAAGCCTTGAATCACCAGATTTCACTGTTCTGCTCTTCAAGAGGTAAGAACTCGAATCTCTCAATTCTTCAAATAATTGCCATGAAGTTGTAGATCCTTGCTTGTTGATAATTCTGGTATAAAATTCGTGTGAAATGGATGAGAAATGGCTGAGATATGCTTGATTAAAGTTTTGAATCCAAAAAATGTTTTTGCTCGATTTGCTTTGTACATGATGAATTGATGTGAATTATTAGTGGATTCGTGTTCCTTGTGTGATAACGGTTCGAATGATGTAAAGTTTGGCCAATTCTGGAATTTTTTTTGATGTTGCTTACTGTTCCCTCACCGTCTTCGCGAAGAAGACGGTTGTTTCCGCCTTGCCCCGCCGCTAGCACCTCCGTCTGCAATTAATGAGGTGGACTAGGGTTTTGTCCCATTCAGATGCTTGCGTGTGCACTTCGTGGCACAATGATCGGCCTAGCTTCTTTTGACCGCTGCCACATATGCGTTTGACCTTGACTGGACGCGCCAGCTCATTTAAATGAAACTCAGCGTTTTGATACGCACACGGTTCGATCCTGGCCGGATTTTCAAATTAATTTCCATTTTCTTCATTTCCCTCCAATTTCTTCATATACTTTGTCACATTTTATTTCATTTTTTTATCCAACTTTGAAAATGCATATCAAATTGAATAATGATCCAATTAATTCCAGGTTTTTTCCTACATGATCCTATGAATGTCTAGTATTTTTGTGGAGTGATTTCATGTTTTTATCTCTTCTGGAAATTAAATGGTGCTGAATTCGTTGAACATGTACACAATTATGCCATGCCTCATTCAAATTAGTGTGAAATGCTCAATACTTGTCCAAATGCCATGAAATTTTACTTGATGATTCACAACATGATGCATGATTTGTGAGATTTTATTTGGCATTTTTTGCAATTTCTTTCTCTGTTTGGGACACATGGACTTTAGGTGTGACAATGTGTGTCACACAATTTGATGATTGATCTTATTCATTTTCATTGCCTTGCCAAATGAGCTCTTCTAGTTCTAATTTTTTGCACCATGCTTGTGTTCAATATGTTGAGCTTGTGTATAAAATTTCATGATCACTGGATGTGTTTCTGATTTAATGTACATTTTCTCACTTGTATGTCCAATTAATAATCATGTTGTGTGTCTTTGCCATATTTTGTTCACCACATGACTTTGCTTGATGATTTTGATTTGGTCCTTTTTAGGACTTGTTCTTACTTGATTAAATGTGATTCATGTTGAGTTTTAGCTTCTGTTTTGACTTTTTACCTCACCTTTGACCCTAGCCTTTGAGCTAGTGGTTTGTTCTCATCCTTTGGACTTTGTGTTTCAGGTTTCAAGCAATTAGCCACATTGGTTGATATGATTTCATCACTTGAGATACAAGTTATTTTGGTTGACTAACCTTGCTGTTTTGTAGGTCTTGTGGATGATGAACCAATTTAGTTTGCTTGCATCTTGTGCCTTGCATTGATATTGTCTGATGATTGGTTGTCTCACTGTTGGACTTTCTGTTTGATTTGTCTGAATACTATACTGATTGTTTGGTTGTTTGCACATGTACTTTAGTAGCTTTAACTCATAGCTTGAGTTGCTTGGCTTTGCTTGTGGTTGGCATACCACCTAGGTAACCATCCTATTCTTCATGTAGTCTGGAAGACCTGCTATCTTTGGCAGACACCTGTCTGAAGCCCTCCTTAAGAGGCAATGTTTGTGCTTGTTTATCTTTGTGCCTTGTAATTCAAGTCCTCCTAAGTGAAGAGGCAATTGGCAGATAGAAGGGATGTGCAATCCATCCCCTGCTATTCAGTGAGTCATTCATCTTGCTCGCACTACGTGCTGATGCATTTTGAATAAACACCCAAGATCATTGTATATCGAGTCAGTCATGTGGAGTAGAGTTCCCCATTCTGGACTCCCACACTTTCATTGATTCAAGCTCACCCAGGCCGGGTTAAGAGCTATGAGGTCTGATCCTCATTTCCCATTTCATCTGCTTCACCCTAACTCTCAATGTTAGGGTTAAGAGCTCAAAACACCCATAACAGAACTGGCTTGTTTGTCGAGGTTGATTTGACCCCTCGACTAAAGCCCAGCCTTGTATGAGCCACTTGTTTGCATATAGTGTGTGTGCTTTCTCTCCCGTGCTTGTGTTTGCTTATTTGTTGTTTAGGCTAGCTTGCTTCCTGTGCGAGTTAGGATTAGAGACCTCAACATAGGGATCGTATGCATGACAACTTCTAGGCTCGAGTCGTAGTCTCCCTTCTAGTTGTTATCTCCCTAGTCTCTGGTTAGGATAGAAGTTTCTTCCCTGTTAAGGGGAACTACGTCGCCCTGATCCTCATACCAGATGAGGTACGTAGGCAGGAGATGAGCAGATCTCTCCGGGCGCCCCTTTTTCTTTTTCAACCTTCTTGTCTGCTTGTTGGAGTCTGACGTAAGTCCAGTGATTGGCAGTCGGTTTCCCGTGTGTGGTTGTGCGTTTGGAGTCTGACGTAAGTCTAGTGATTGGCAGTCGGTTTCCTGTGTGTGTGTTTGTCTGGAGTCTGACATAAGTCCAGCGATTGGCAGTCGGTTTCCTGTTTGTGTTTTGTTTAGCGTGCGTTAGCCGAGCTACGAGTGCTCTGATTCTTACTCTGGTTAGAGAAGATACGTATGCATAGGATGCGATATCCTAGCGAGCACGTTTCCCCTGTCCCCGAACTACGTCGACTCTGATGTTTGTGTCTGACAAACTACGTAGGCCCAGGATGCGATATCCTGCCGAGTCATCTTCTTCCGTCTTCTTTCATCTGTGTTTCACTCCAGTGTGTGTGCAGTTTTGAGCAGTTCTTTTAGCAACCTTTCTTCTATTCTTCTGAGCATGGATCCCGTCGAGTACGACGGATGCGTAGGGGTGCTAATACCTTCCCTTTGCATAACCGACTCCCGATCCTATCAATCTCTGGTCGTGAGACCATTTCCTTTCCAGGTTTACTTCGAGCGTTTCCTTTCCCTCCTTTGGGATAAATAACGCACGGTGGCGGCTCTGTGTCTGTTTTCCCGCCGGTTTTTCGCGTAATGCGACAGCTGGCGACTCTGCTGGGGACTATAGAGAAGTTGACCTCTTGCTGGTCCATCTTTCCTAAGCGAGTCAATCCTCGCGCTCTTTAGGATAGTTGTGGTTGCTTTTACTGCTTTATTTATTGCATCTATTATTATGATGTGACTGTATATATGTGCATTATGTGTTTACATGCATCATATTATCATTGTGCTGGCTATGTCTCTGTTTCTCTGTTGGGTGGGATTCACAAGAGGTAAAAGGCCCATTACCCAGGCTATGAGTGAACTTTAGGACACCTAGGAATAGAGTGATTCATGAGAAGCGGGTGGTATAACGCCACTTAGCGGAACATGATATCACGAGCAGTTCAGATCCTGATGGGGTATTATCGTTCCATATATCTGGTGTGTATATGATGATATTCTTGAAAGGGTTGTTTATCCTGCGTTTCTCTTGACCTTACCCTGGCCTAGACGACACCCCTGAGTGGGGAGGGAATGAATCATTACAGGTACAATTGGTGACTTGATCTGTTGGTGACCGTGTTCTGTTGGTGACTTCTGTTTAGTCCTGTTGGTGACTTGGTTCTGAAGTATGGGTTCCATATGACCTTGATATGTGGTTTCCGGTTCCGAAGTCATGCCGAAGCTCTGATCCTGTGCCTCGTGATACACAGCCAACCAATCATGGTCTCATCATTTGCATCATAGCATGTTTATTTTCAAAAAATAATAATGCAAAAAAAAGAACAGTTAACCCGCATACGCATATCCTTTTCCAGGATCATTCATGATAAAACAGCATCCACATCATACGCATCATACACATATCATTCTTGCATTACAGGTGTTCTTGAGGAGACTTCTCATTCTGGTTCCTGTTTTAGACAGGATTGCTGATCGTCGTCTGCACCGCTATGCGATAAGACTGAATTAACAGAGAAGTATGGATCAAGTTCAAGCTGAGTTGGCAGAGATGAGGGCTAACATGGACCAATTCATGAGCATGATGCAAGGGGTTGTGCAAGGGCAAGAGGAGCTACGAGCCTTAGCCCAGAGACAGGAAGTTGTGATTCCACCTGTTAACCGTAATTCGCCGGAGGGAGTCCCTGCCAATGACAACGTTGCTGCTACCATTCCCGTCAATAACTATGCCGTGGGTGATGAATTGAGGGGTATCAAAATTAACGGACAACCTATTGCTCCTGAGACTGTTAATGCTAGAGTGGCCCGTGCTCCGGTTCGCCATCCTGCTCCGTTGGTTGACAGACAGGAGGACATGTTTACTCTCCTCAGTGAGGATGATGAAGTTGTAAGGACTGAAGAGAGGGATAGAAAAGTTGATGCCCTTGCTGAGAAAATCCGCGCCATGGAGTGTCAGAACTCTTTGGGATTTGATGTTACCGATATGGGTTTGGTTGATGGGCTGAGGATCCCTTATAAATTCAAAGCGCCATCCTTTGACAAATATAATGGCACTTCTTGTCCTCGCACCCATGTGCAGGCTTACTACAGAAAAATCTCCGTATATACTGACAACGAGAAGATGTGGATATACTTTTTCCAAGACAGCTTGTCTGGAGCGTCCTTGGACTAGTATATGGACCTGAGGAGAGAATCCATTAGAAGTTGGAGGGATTTGGGTGAAGCCTTTCTGAGGCAGTATAAGCACAACATGGATATGGCTCCGAGCCGAACTCAGCTGCAGGGTTTGTGTCAGAAATCTGATGAGAGCTTCAAAGAGTACGCCCAGAGGTGGCGTGAATTAGCGGCAAGAGTGCAACCTCCTATGTTGGAGAGAGAGTTGACCGATATGTTCATTGGAACCCTGCAGGGTGTGTTTATGGACCGTATGGGAAGTTGCCCGTTTGGTAGCTTTTCAGATGTTGTAATCTATGGAGAAAGAACGGAGAGTCTTATCAAAGCAGGAAAGATCCGAGATCCTGGCTCTTCAAGCTCTTCCAGTTCTAAGAAGCCATTTTCTGGGGCACCCGGAAGGGGAGAGGGTCGAACAAATGCTGTACACCATCGGAGGAATGTGAACAGAGGACAATATCGTCAAGTCGCTGCTGTGACTATTCCAGCATATCAACATCAACAACATCGTCCTCAACAGCAGGCTAACCAGCCTCGCAATGGTAATCAAGCTAGTACGAGTAATGAGAGGAAGAAGATCACTTTTGATCCGATTCCTATGTCATACGCAGAACTGTATCCCTCTTTGATAGAGCGGAACTTGATTACTCCCAGAGACCCACCGGCTATACCCGTCAACCCTCGGTGGTGGTATAAGCCTGATCAGCATTGTGTGTATCATTCGGGTGCTCCTGGACATGATGTGGACAACTGCTTTCAGTTGAAGAATAAGGTTCAAGACCTTATGAGATCAGGTATTCTGGGCTTTGAGGACGTAGGTCCCAATGTTAAGCGAGCTTGAAGACAGCAAGTCCCGGGTTGGCATTGGCTTTTCTTCTGGGGTCTTCAACGAAAAAGGTTGTTCAGAAGTGGGGGTTTTACCCACGCCGATCAGAGTGAAGAAGCTACTGCTATTTTGGAAGAAGATGCAGAAGATACTGACATTTGTCATCCTTGGCGGGATCTGCCACATTTGGGTCGCTGTGGATGTTCCTACAGTCATTCATAAGTCAGATTAATAATCACTTTGTTTAAAAACCCTTCTCCCATGCCAAAAGGAGAAGTGATGACATTGTTGGCAACATTTGTGCAATGATATTTTCATTCAAATAAATTCGTGTTAAAACATTTGTTTTTCCATTTGTTTTCCCTTTTCGCTTTTTGCATGAAATTGGTGATCACAAAAAACCCTAAAAACAAGAATAAAAGCAATCTTTTCATCTGCATAATGATTGCCTTGTTTGATTTCCAAAAAGCTTTTATATTCAAAATCATTATGCAGGTTGATTCTTAAACCCATTGAACATAATGATCCAACGCCATCTCCCAATTTTGAATTCCCTGTATTCGAAGCAGAGGAAGATGATGTTGAAAGGATTCCTGACGAGATTTCCCGACTTCTTGAGCAAGAAAAAAAGATCACTCAGCTGCATCTCGAGAATCAGCAAAACAGTCCAACTGGGGCATTACAAATGTAATAAAAAAAAAAGAAAAAAAAAGAGAGGGGGATGAAAAATCAAAATCAAAATCAAAAGCAAAATCAAAATCAAAATAAAAAGAAAGAAAAAAGAAAGAAAGAAACAAAAGAATAATAGCACCCTCAAATCCCAAGTTGACTGACGCTGAATGGATTCAGAGTCGTTACGACCAAGTGAATCTGATCGAAAAGAAGAGATTAACTGCCATGTGTCATGGTCAGTTATATCAGTAGAGAATGAAGAAAGAATTCGATAAGAAGGTCAAGCCTTGTGTGTTCCGAGAAGGTGACCTCGTGCTTAAGAAAGTCTTGTCTTTCGCGCCCGATTCCAGGGGCAAGTGGACTCCAAACTATTAAGGTCTATATGTTGTCAAGAGAGCCTTTTCAGGCGGTGCTTTGACACTTACAACAATGAACAGGGAGGATTTCACTCGTCCTGTGAATTCAGATGCAGTCAAGAAATACTTTGCCTAAAAAGCAGAATAGCTCGCTAAGTTGAACACCTGAAAGGGCGGCTTAGGCAAAAAGGAGCGTCTCGGTGGATTGAAAACCCGAAAGGGCGATCCAGGCAAAAGTTAGAGACATTGAAAAAAGAATTTGCATCCCGCTAGATTGAGTACCTCACACTGGGGCAATCTAGGCAAAAATTAGGGATTTGGCAAGTAACTGCATCCTGACAAGACTGTGTTCTACATCTGTCATCTGCCAGAAAATTCTTGATTCGTCGTCGACTGAAGCTTCGAATACATCGAAATTTGGAATTGGTAGAGAAATGGTCATTATGTTCAATGTAGCCCTTTTCCAATATATATCACCGATTTCAAAATTTGTACAGATCTATGGAGTCTTGCCATTTGCAGACTACCATTCCATCAAATCAATTTGAGCTTTTATCCAATTATTTGCACTCTTATTTGTTTCAACTCAACAAATGTTTTGCATGTCTTAATTGATAAAATATCATTGTTTTCAAAATAAACAAATCTTTCACAAAATTGTTCTTAAACAAAGTGAACATTCACGATGATGGAAGGATCCTTAGGAGATCTGCAGTGCTCTCCCAAGGGTGGTATGATTCCCAACAGGGTAAGACTTTTGTTCATATCTCTGGCATAACTGTATCTTTTTCATGTAGAACCTTTCATGGTTTCTCCTCAGCGAGGGTGCTCAGTGCAGTGTTGTTTGAAGTTGTTCATCTTCATTTCCCTGGCAGTGCAACATTCTTCCTCCAAGCCCTATTAGCCCCTATTGTGGGTCATCCCCAGTAGAGTGCTGTTTGAGCCCTATGGTGGGTCATCCCCAGTAGGTTGCTGTTTGAACACTTTTGTGGGCCAGTTCCCAAGCAGAGTGTTTGTTGAAGATTTCAACTTTCTTCTCTCCAGCAGAGCAGTCTTCTCCTCTCCCCAGCATGGGTGCCTTTCTTTGAAGATTCGGTATTTGGTGGATTGACATCCCAGTACTCCATCATTTCCTCGGGTAGATCCCCAACGGAGTTGTTGGCATGATGACCTTTATCAATGCCTATCTATCCCCACCATAGATCTGGTTGCTTCTTGGTATCTTTGACCCCTAGCATGAGTTGCTGTTGTGGCAGCGTCTGCCTGTGCTATGAACTCTTTTCTCCGATTGTGACTGACGATCCCTCCGGGCGGCCTTCCTCCCCTGCAGGACGGTGTTGTCCCCTGATATCCCAGTCTCCGGCAGATCTCTTTTGCTCTCGGGTGATCTTTTGGCTTTCCCTCTGGAAGGGTAGTGCCGGGTGGTTGATTCCTGGACCTATGTGTGTTAGACATGTCTGTTCGTCAGCATTCATCATACATAATGCATATACGCATAATCATAACATTCAGATATTCATGTTGCATCTTTTGCCGTATATCTGCTGATTGTTGTCTCCTGCTAATTGGTGATACAGATCTCCCTAGTAGATCTCCCCAAGCAGATGTTGGTGTGTCTGATCTCTCCATATAGAGTCAGCCCCTTAAGCAGAAAGTGTCTACCATTTCCTTCTGCACTCCCCCACTGAGTTATATCCTCGTGGATGACGGTTGTTTCCGTTCCTTCCCTACACACATAACGGGATGGGTTTTCCCTATTGAGTTATTTCCTCATTAGGATGAGTCTTGATTCAGTTTGCCTTTTTGGATCGATCCTAAATTGGCTTCCTATTGGCTGTCTCTTGTGCTTCCCTGTGGTATAAATGAATAGTTGCTCACTAACCGGCACTCATTCATCTTATCCTCAGTGGAATTTGTTGGCTTCTACCTACTAACCGGTAGTTGTAAGTCCTATCTTTACGGTTTTCTACCTACTAACTGGTGGTTATAAATCCTACTTTCATACCCTAACAGAGGTAACCTTTGGGGTTCATTCTGGTTGTTGGCGGATTTTTGCGGTCTTCTACCTACTACCCGGTAGTTGTAAATCGTGCAGTCTTTTTTCTCCCCGTCAGAGTTTGTGCTTCCTCGTGGTATAAATGATTAATTGCTCACTAACCGACAATCATTCACCTTATTCCCAGTGGAGTCTGTGGTCTTCTACCTACTACCCGGTAGATGTGAACCCTCTTTTCTCCCCTTTGTGGAGTCAACCCTTGTGCTCATCCTAGTCGATGACGGTTACTTTTCCGTGGTTTTCTACCTACGAACCGGTAGATGTAATCCCCTCTTTGCGGTTATCATTATCCAGTTTTCGGTATTGATAGTCCTTTTCCCTTTTGGATAATTGCTTTGATTAAGCAATCTTATCCCTAGCGGGTCTTCCCCTTCCTTTTGGATAATTGCTCTGAGTAAGCCATTTTATCCTCAGTGGGTCCTCTTTCATTCACCATTTGCCGGTAATGTTTGTGGTTTCCCCTTTTGATTGGTCATCTTTACATACTTAGTCTAGTATCCCGATGCCTTTCTTTTCGGTCGATTTGTCCTTTGACAACCTACAACCCGGTTATGGATAATCTTCCATGCGAGTATATTATCTACGTTTTGACGGCTATAGATAATATATCTCATGCACTCTTTGGTTGAAGTTTTGTCCTTCCCAGTTGAGTAAGATTCGTATTCCTTGTGGAATCGAATATCCATCCTTTAACAAGTTTGCTTTCGCTCTCTTCAGGATGATGAGTGTTTTGGAACACACACCAATTCACGATTTCGGTCGATCTATCCTTTGTCAACCTACAACCCGGTTATGGATAATCTTCCATGCGAGTATATTATCTACATTTTGACGGCTATAGATAATATATCTCATGCGCTCTTCAGTCGAGGTTTTGTCCTTCTCTAACTGAGTAAGATTCGTATTCCTTGTGGAATCGAATGTCCATCCTTTAACAAGTTTGCTTTCGCTCTCTTCAGGATGATGAGTGTTTTGGAACACACACCAATTCGCGGTTTCGGTCGATTTATCCTTTGACAACCTACAACCCGGTTATGGATAATCTTCTATGCGAGAGTATTATCTATGTTTTGACGGCTATAGATAATATATCTCATGCACTCTTTGGTCGAACCCTTTGTTTGTCTCCCCAACTGAGTAAGATTCGCATTCCTTATGGAATCGAATGTCCATCCTTTAACAAGATTGCTTTTCTAGCTCTCTTCAGGATGATGAGTGTTTTGGAACACAAACCAATTCACGCCTTGGTCAGTCACCTGTTATATGCCTACAACCCGATATCCTTGGTGTTCCTTCCTGTCTACTCCCTATTGCGACCTTGGTCCCCTGTGGAGTCAGATCTTCCTGAGTCGAAATATGCCTCTTCAGGTTTTCCTCAGATGTTTTTGGTTGATTGATATCTCTCACCCGTACACCGGTATTTGATATTCATTCTCCCCGAGCTTGTTACCTACTAACCGGTAACACCTCACCCTTTCGTGCTTCCCCAAGAGAGTCTTTTATAGACAGTTGTTGTTGTATTGGCGTTTTCCCCAATACATGCATGTTCCCGGCAGGGACATCTTGTTCTTTTCTTCCCATTCGTCCGTTGGTGTCTGGTCGTGGTTTCTCTCTTTGATAAAAAATCAAATCCTCAGTAGAGTCGTCGGTAAACGTCTTGTTTGGTCCAGTTGTAAATATCAAATCCCCAGTAGAAGCTGCCATTGGTGAACATTCTTTTCTTTACTTCATCCCCCGCATAGTGCAAATTCTAGGTTCTTTTGGTATTCAATCCCTGATTACCTTGAAAGTATGATAGCCATTGCTTTCATCCGTTCAGGTTCTCAGTTGATTGAATAGGGGCAGCTGTAGCACCTCAAATTTGCACCCCCCATTCATGCATTCATTTCATTTTCTTTAGGTCATTAACATTACATTAACACTACATAGTACATTGCATCTCATCAGTCAAGACTGGTATCAGGAGAATTCCTCTGTGCAAGAGACCAAGCATTTCTTTGAAAAGAAGCCACATGAGTATGCTAGAGAGCTTATATGAACCAAGGTTCATTTTGAAGCAATTTGATCAAGTGTTGAAGGCTCAAAGTCCACAGTGCAGTTTCAGGTCATCTAGGCCCCATAAAAGTCAACTGCAAAGTCAACTGAGGGCTAGGAGATGGAGAAATGGTTTGAGACACTTCATTCATGTCCCAAAGAGGTTTATTCAACATGTCAAACATCTACCTTGAATATTTTGAAGCCAGATCAAAAGTTTCCAAAAATGGAAAATGACCTGTAATTTCAAGTTTCCAAAAATGGCAAGTTTTGGACCAACTTCAACTCAACTTTCCAACATCAAATAAGCTTCAAATGAAATCTTGTCCAACATGAAAGTTGAATATCTTTCTCTCCCATTTCCAAAAAGTCCAAGATCATGAGCATCTGATGAATGGTTGAGAAGATATAATCAAATCATTGCCAAGTGTGCATGGAACTTCAAAAGGCCATATCTTTTGACTCATAACTCCAAATTGAGTGGCTCTTTTTGCATTTTGCTCCTCATGACATGTAGTTTCCAAATGATTCATCACATTTCATGAAAATTCATCACATGACCATTTGTTCTTTCATGACTATTTTGGAGGGAAAATGCTAAATTTAAAATTGGTGCATCATGGGAACAAATCACCATTGCCATTGTGTTCTTTAGAGGTTTTTAAGTGAAATTGATCATGCATTGGCTACTGTTCACGTGAGAATGCTTCATGCACCACCAATTTTCCAAATTTGCCAAAACACCTTATTTTCACTTAATCACACTTAATCATGCTTAATTTTAGTTAGAAGGTGATTAAGACATCATATAAATACATAATCCTAACAGAATTGGAGGATTTTCACCATTTCTAGATCTAAATTTTCTTTCCCTCCAATTTTCTCTCTCCATTGAAATTCAAATTTCTTCCACATAACCTTGCTATTTTCTTGCATATTCTTGTTCTCTGGTATGGATTTGGTGTAGATCAAGCATTGGATCATCAAAATTGGACCAGATTCGTGTGGTGCAAGCTCAAGAACACAAGTATGAAAGTTCAGATTTGAGCAAGATCTAAGCTGTTCCAAGCCTCAATTCATTCATCAAGCTTCATAACAAGTGATCAGGAGTGGATTTTCACGATCGCCAAGCCTTGAATCACCAGATTTCACTGTTCTGCTCTTCAAGAGGTAAGAACTCGAATCTCTCAATTCTTCAAATAATTGCCATGAAGTTGTAGATCCTTGCTTGCTGATAATTCTGGTATAAAATTCGTGTGAAATGGATGAGAAATGGCTGAGATATGCTTGATTAAAGTTTTGAATCCAAAAAATGTTTTTGCTCGATTTGCTTTGTACATGATGAATTGATGTGAATTATTAGTGGATTCGTGTTCCTTGTGTGATAACGGTTCGAATGATGTAAAGTTTGGCCAATTCTGGAATTTTTTTTGATGTTGCTTACTGTTCCCTCACCGTCTTCGCGAAGAAGACGGTTGTTTCCGCCTTGCCCCGCCGCTAGCGCCTCCGTCTGCAATTAATGAGGTGGACTAGGGTTTTGTCCCATTCAGATGCTTGCGTGTGCACTTCGTGGCACAATGATTGGCCTAGCTTCTTTTGACCGCTGCCACATATGCGTTTGACCTTGACTGGATGCGCCCGCTCATTTAAATGAAACTCAACGTTTTGATACGCACACGGTTCGATCCTGGCCGGATCCATATTTTCAAATTAATTTCCATTTTCTTCATTTCCCTCCAATTTCTTCATATACTTTGTCACATTTTATTTCATTTTTTTATCCAACTTTGAAAATGCATATCAAATTGAATAATGATCCAATTAATTCCAGGTTTTTTCCTACATGATCCTATGAATGTCTAGTATTTTTGTGGAGTGATTTCATGTTTTTATCTCTTCTGGAAATTAAATGGTTCTGAATTCATTGAACATGTACACAATTATGCCATGCCTCATTCAAATTGGTGTGAAATGCTCAATACTTGCTGTTTTGTAGGTCTTGTGGATGATGAACCAATTTAGTTTGCTTGCATCTTGTGCCTTGCATTGATATTGTCTGATGATTGTGTGTCTCACTGTTGGACTTTCTGTTTGATTTGTCTGAATACTATACTGATTGTTTGGTTGTTTGCACATGTACTTTAGTAGCTTTAACTCATAGCTTGAGTTGCTTCGCTTTGCTTGTGGTTGGCATACCACCTAGGTAACCATCCTATTCTTCATGTAGTCTGGAAGACCTGCTATCTTTGGCAGGCACCTGTCTGAAGCCCTCCTTAAGAGGCAATGTTTGTGCTTGTTTATCTTTGTGCCTTGTAATTCAAGTCCTCCTAAGTGAAGAGGCAATTGGCAGATAGAAGGGATGTGCAATCCATCCCCTGCTATTCAGTGAGTCATTCATCTTGCTCGCACTACGTGCTGATGCATTTTGAATAAACACCCAAGATCATTGTATATCGAGTCAGTCATGTGGAGTAGAGTTCCCCATTCTGGACTCCCACACTTTCATTGATTCAAGCTCACCCAGGCCGGGTTAAGAGCTATGAGGTCTGATCCTCATTTCCCATTTCATCTGCTTCACCCTAACTCTCAATGTTAGGGTTAAGAGCTCAAAACACCCATAACAGAACTGGCTTGTTTGTCGAGGTTGATTTGACCCCTCGACTAAAGCCCAGCCTTGTATGAGCCACTTGTTTGCATATAGTGTGTGTGCTTTCTCTCCTGTCCTTGTGTTTGCTTATTTGTTGTTTAGGCTAGCTTGCTTCCTGTGCGAGTTAGGATTAGAGACCTTAACATAGGGATCGTATGCATGACAACTTCTAGGCTCGAGTCGTAGTCTCCCTTCTAGTTGTTATCTCCCTAGTCTCTGGTTAGGATAGAAGTTTCTTCCCTGTTAAGGGGAACTATGTCGCCCTGATCCTCATACCAGATGAGGTACGTAGGCAGGAGATGAGCAGATCTCTCTGGGCGCCCCTTTTTCTTTTTCAACCTTCTTGTCTGCTTGATGGAGTCTGACGTAAGTCCAGCGATTGGCAGTCGGTTTCCCGTGTGTGGTTGTGCGTTTGGAGTCTGACGTAAGTCCAATGATTGACAGTCGGTTTCCTGTGTGTGTGTTTGTCTGGAGTCTGAGATAAGTCCAGCGATTGACAGTCGGTTTCCTGTTTGTGTTTTGTTTAGCGTGCGTTAGCCGAGCTACGAGTGCTCTGATTCTTACTCTGGTTAGAGAAGATACGTATGCATAGGATGCGATATCCTAGCGAGCACGTTTCCCCTGTCCCCGAACTACGTCGACTCTGATGTTTGTGTCTGACAAACTACGTAGGCCCAGGATGCGATATCCTGCCGAGTCATCTTCTTCCGTCTTCTTTCATCTGTGTTTCACTCCAGTGTGTGTGCAGTTTTGAGCAGTTCTTTTAGCAACCTTTCTTCTATTCTTCTGAGCATGGATCCCGTCGAGTACGACGGATGCGTAGGGGTGCTAATACCTTCCCTTCGCATAACCGACTCCCGATCCTATCAATCTCTGGTCGTGAGACCATTTCCTTTCAGGGTTTACTTCGAGCGTTTCCTTTCCCTCCTTTGGGATAAATAACGCACAGTGGCGGCTCTGTGTCTGTTTTCCCGCCGGTTTTTCGCGTAATGCGACACATTGGAGTATGGATTATTGGGTGGTCATTTGAAGGACCCTACTTCTAACTTGGGGTTATCTTGATTCCATTCATCTCATGCCATTGTTTGTTTATGCTTTGTTGTGTTGATTGGATGTACATAAAATGACTTTGTCCCTTGTTTCAGGTTTGGATACTCATCATTGATGATTGGGTTTGTTCTCACCTTGTGAGATACAAAATGCATTGAGTTCTGACCTATTTTTGTTTTGTAGGGTTGTAATTGATGTGGTGAGCTCATGAGCTCATTTGAGTGCTAGGGCACTTATGCATTGAATTGTGTAACTGTTAGAGGGTTTCACTGATGGTCTTCTGGTTTTATGACTGAAGTACTAACTGTTTAGTCTTTGTACAGGTACCTTAGTTGCTTACTTGCTTTAGCTCTTTCTTGAGCATTGGATTGTGGTTGACACACCACTCAGGTAGTTAGCTTCTTACTTCATGTAGTCTGGAGTCCTGTCACCTTTTTGGCAGGCATTTTGCTGGCAAGTCCTCCTTCAGAGGCTCTGTTTATGTTTGTTTAAAATTGTGCCCAAAGACCTCCAAGAAGAGGCATGTGTTATATTTGATAAGACCTCCAAGAGAAGAGGCAATTGACGGAAGGTAGGGATCTGTAACCGATTCTCCGTTATTCAGTGTGTCGTTCTTTATGCTCGCACTACGTGCTGGTGCTTCTGAACATGTGCCCCAGATCTTTTGTCCAGAGTCTGTCAAGTGGAAAAGGATCCCACTTTCTAGATCCCCACGCTTTCTGTGTCATGAGCTCACCCTGGCCAGGGTTAAGAGCATGAGGTCTCATCCTCATTTAAACTTTGATCAGCTTCACCCTGACGTTCAGTGTTAGTGGTTAAGAGCTACAGATTACCCCTTATAGTTTGGCTTATTTGTCGAGGTTGAGCACTCCCTCTTGACTAAAGCCCACCCATTCTTTGAGCCTCTTGTATGGATATAGTGTGTGATGTTTGTTTACTTATGTTGGTGTGTTTATTTGCTTTCCTCTTCTCATCTCCATTTCTGTAGGAGTCGTACGATTAACTTCTAAGGAAGTTGAGCGTATGTAGAGTTTAGACTTGAGTTGACTCGCTTCCAGGATGAGTTAAGTTCTTGTTAGAGATCTCAACTTAGGGATATTGATTGCATGAAAACTATTAGGCTCGAGTCTTAGCCTCCCTATTAGTTTGTTGCTTCCCCGGTCTCTGGTTAGGAGAGTGTTTTACCCCTGGTAAGGGGAACTACGTCGCCCTGATTCTCATACCAGATGAGATACGTAGGCAGGAGGTTGAGAGCAATCTCTCTGGGCACCCTTTTCTTTGTTTTCGCGTGTGTTCACCCCTTAGTTGTTTTCTTTTATATTTGTGTTGTTTCCTCTTTCCCTCTTCCATTGCTGAGTCTCTATTTGTTTACCCTTATTCCCAACTTGTGTTTGCCGTTTCGTGTCTTGGTTTCTGGCATTTGTTTTCTTTGGTGTGAGTACCCGTTTGTTCAGCGTGTGTGTGTTGTATGTTCATACCTTGGGGAATTTATTCTATTATTATTCGGGGTTCACTAGTTGGGGTTCACTTTGGTTACCTGTTATCCGTTCGGGGTTCACCTACATTGACTTGGGGGATTTCTTCTGTTATTACTTGGGGGTTCATATTGGGGTTCATCTTCGGGGTTCATTTGTGATGATTGTTATTCACTTGGGGTTCATCTTTGAGGTTCATTTGTGGTGACTGGTTATACATGTTGGGAGTTTATTCTGGATATTTGGGTACTTTGTTGGGGTTCGTTCTGATAACCTTTTTCTTTGGTGTTCGCTGGTTAGCGTCTGTTATTGTTGGGAGTCGGATGTAAGTCCATGTATTGGCATCTGTTTCCTTTTGACGTCTCAGCGTCCCTTTTTGGTGTCTTGTTTCAGCGTGCGTTAGCCGAGCTACGAGTGCTCTGATTCTCCTCTGGATAGAGAAGATACGTAGGCATAGGATGCAATGTCTTAGCGAGCATGTCTCCTCTTCCCGAACTACGTTGACTCTGATGTTTGTCTCTGACAAACTACGTAGGCACAGGATGCGACATCCTGCCGAGCCCACTTCCTCCTTTTTCTTTCTCTCTCCCACCTGTTTATCGTTCCAGTTTGTGCAGTTTCTTTTAGCAGTTTGTTAGCAGCCCTTTCCTTTTCTTTGAGCTATCTTTTGAGCGTGGATCCCGTCGAGTACGGAGGACGTGAGAGGGTGATAATCCTTCTCCTTACGTAACCGACTCCCGTACCTTGCAATCTCTGGTCGTAAGACCGTTCCTTTCCCTTTCTTAGGTTAATCCTGCGCTCATTTTCCGTCATAGGATGAATAGCGTCGGTGGCGGCTCTGTATTTTCCCCGCCGGTTGTTTTTCGCGTTGCGACAATGAAGAAGAATGTGAATAAGATTGGATTAATAAATAAGCTAGAAATAAATAAGGTAGCTCGCGGAGAATCTGAATTCTCGTGCCTATGTATTCTCACTGTGCAATGAGAAAGTCAGAGCATTCGTAGTTCAACCTACTAAGACTGACAGCAAGATGATTGGGGCAAAAGAAATGATTGATTGATAATGGAACATGAAGAGTGCTTGACAGTTGTTTGATAGAAATCATACTAAAGTCTATGAATAAGGGCAAATGCTTTGAATAGATAGGGCATATGCCCCGTACGTAAAGCCACTCTAGATGAGGGTAGGAGAAACTTCATCTCATTATTCCTCATTACTTAAGGCTCGTGGCGCATGATACTATTCATAAATGACAAGTTGTTGGAGAAGAATCCTTATTGATGCTCCTTGAATTGATGTTGCTTTAGTGAATAAGACTTGGCACTTTGTTTGATTCGTATTGCACTAAAGTCTATGAATGAGGGAAAATGCTTTGAATAACTAGGGCCTATGCCACGTACGCAAAATCTCTCTAGACAAGGGTAGGAGAAACCCCGTCTCATCATTCCTCATTACTTAAGGCTTGTAACATACACTTTGAATTGTAATTACTTAGTGTTGACCTTTGACGTATCTTGTATAATCCACTGCTTGGTATGACTGGGATGCCTTGTATGAAAGACTAGACTTGAAGCTTGGAGATCCACAACGTTAGAATTAGTCTTATCAAGTGATCAAGTGACTTTTGATCACTTGAATGGATTGTGGGATTATACATGACCAAGGGATTTAGTTGATCAAAATTACTTTTGATCAACTTGAATCGGAGGGTTCGAATTGACTTGAAAAAATTAGCCTAAACTAAGGTCTAGGATTATGCACAAGCTATTCCTAAGGGAGTATGTCATATTAATAAAAAAACTTGATTAAAACTATCTAAAATTCTAAGTCAAAGATTAATCCTAAAAGAGCATGCAATTATATGACCTAAACAACAAAATCAACCCCTAAGGGCAAAAGGGTCATTTCACAAGAATATTGATATTGAATTAATTTCTACTCATGCATTTTTTTTAATTAAAATCAATTATATCTAACTATCCTAATATTCTACATTCTAGAAAATTGTCTAATTATCTAATTAATTCATAATTTTCTAAATCTAATGAACTAATCAAATTATATTTCTAACATCTAAAATTCTAATAAACTATTTAACTAATTAAAAATTAAATCCTAATTACATTAATCTAATTTTAAAATCTAATAAACCTAATTAACCAATCAAGACTTAAAAGTTCTAATTACTAACTAATTCCTAATTACTAACTAATTAATCAAAAAAGCAAACAAGAACTAAGCCCAACAAAAATCGGGATCGGGCCTTAAGGAAAGTAAGGGGGTGCAGGACTGAAATTGGCCTGCAAATCAGTGAAATGGGCCTTAAGCCCATGCTTCTATCCTGCAGGCAAGAAAAAACGGCCCCAAGCCAAGTGACATGGGGGGTGCAAAACCCAAAAGGATGTGTATGGGGAGACAACTGTTTGGGCCTTAGGCCCAAACGCAATCTCACACGTTCAAGAGGCCAAGAGTCCCTACTGAAACACCAAATGCAGAACGGAATGGCCAATCGCAATTGAGACAATCATTGGCCGACGACGAAACTCCGTTGCATCCTCTGTCATAATCGCCTTCAAACCGCGGCGGCGCCGCTTCTCAATAGCAGAGTTCAGTATGCTCGTGCTGGAACCAACCCATGCGACTCACGTTTAGGATTTTCCATTCACGTTCGCATGTTCCACGGTTCGTGTGATTCACTGCGCCTCATGGAATTTGGAGCAACATTTTCGGTCCAGCATCGATGTCGCCTCGTTCATCCATGGCGTTCTGGATCCAATCGGCATCACGTCTCCAACGTCACGTTCAAGAATGGTATTACGCATAGCAACTAAAACAACGTAAATGCTACTAGGCTCACCGATTTTGATACAACGACGAACACAGGTATGGGATCTTTGCTTTTCTCATTTCTGATTCAATCTTCTCCTTCCTCTTCAACTTTATTATGCTTATTCTTCCTTGTCTGAGAGAGATATCAGTGTGAGAGTAATTGATAAATGCAGAGACAAAGTTTCAGCAAGAGCTATGAATGTAGAATCAGTTTCTTCATGAATTCGTTTTTCTCCCCTCTAACTAAATGGTGATGGTTGTATTTAACAGCCAACGAATCAGTTAGAAACTCACTTGTAATGCACATGTGTCGCGGTGTGAATTGGAGACCAAGCTATCAGATTAACTTAACTAGCAGAATATTGATATCACCACCGAACTTTTATTTTTCCAAGGGAAGGGGAAAAGATTCAAAATAAACCTAAATGTAAACATGCATAGTAAATAGAAAAACTAGAAGCAAAACAAGTAGAGATCGAAGGTACGAGGGTTGGTTATGCAAAATGGAAGGTATTAGCACCCTAAGCATCTGTAGTACTCTACAAGAACCTTTTGAATTTATCTATGTTTGTTTAAAAGTTGTTTGCATTTTTGAATGGGGTAATAAAATGGTTAAAAATGTTTTTGGAAAGTGTTACTTGACTAAAGGTAAGTCAAAGTTTGAGTTGAGATGCTTCATGTGTACTAAAGCATTGAGAAGTGTAATTTAAAGATTCATTGACTAAAAGTAAGTCAAGGTTTGTGTTTGAAATGCTTCATGTGTACTAAAGCATTTTCAAGTGTAATTTAAATATCCATTGACTAAAAGTAAGTCAAGGTTTAAATGGGTGTTTTAGTTTGAAAAAGGAGTATGGTTTGGTTTAGGGTAAATGCATTAATGGACAAACAAAGTTGACAAACAAACAATACATGACTAGGAAGTCAACATAATACCCTTCCCTTGGATTTATATACATAAAGATGCATGAATTGGTAAAACATGAACAAGCTACTTACATGTTTTTTGAGGCACGATGATCATAAACTAGACATGACAAAGGTTTACATAACACTACAGGAGATAGCACATGAACAAGTATGAGATACATATTCAATCATTATGGAAGTTCATGGAGGAAACACTTGAATGAAATGAGAAACAGTTATGAACAAGGATATAACATCACAAATTGGGATAGAATTACAAGACATGAATTAAACAAGTGTACATTATTCAACACAAGGGTATCAAACCACATAAGACAAGTATCATAATCAATATATATGGTCGTCGATCAAAGTTGTGACAAAAAGACATTAAACACATGGATCATATTAACATGGTATGGGTAAAGTAAGAACCCTAAGTGGATCACTATGCATACAAGTTAAAAAAGAGGCAAGAACATGTTAGGGACAAGCTTAAACCTAAACCCTAATCATGACATGAATAAAAAACAAGCAAGTGGAAACCCTAATCATTTCCTAACATGTTTTCAAGGTGAACCAATTAGACATGGTATGAAAATAATCAAGTTTAAATATGTTAAGGATAACAATCAACATTTAAAAGAGTGTGCTATGATCATATAAGTTTTCAACATCAAGAACAACCAAGAGATAAACAAAGGAATTAATTAGGAGCCTTAAAAAAACACTTAAAATCACATGTTTTCCATCAAACAAAAAGTGGTGAAATAAATAATATTTTTGGGATTTTTTGGTATCATCGTGATCGACCACCATTTTCATTATATTTTTGTTGCTTAGCCAACAAGAAACCATAGATTTTGAGACACTGTGCATGCAATATGGTACCGTTAAAGTCAATTTTCATTGCCGTAAATTATTTTAGCATTTTTATTAATTGCCATTTTTATTTTATGTTTTTGCGATTTTATGCGTGGGTTGTCTGTGTTTTTGTCCTATAGGTCCAGGTAGAAGAGCCGAGGGATTCGAGGCAAGACAATGAGGAGTTACGACAAGCAAGGAAAGGAAAATACTCAGTACAGGAGGCCTGAAACGGTCACCCGTGTCACTTGATGCGGACCGTCTCAAGAAGAAGGCAAAACAAGGCTGAATGGACCAAAGACAGAAGCCTGACACGACCGATCGTGTCAGTTGACACAACCCATGTCAGGTCAGCTGGAGGCCGTGTTGCAGCATCTTGGGCGTGTCAGGCTAGACAGTGAGCTGACACGGCCACCCGTGTCAGCTGACACGGGCCGTGTCAGCCCAGACGCATATTTTCCCTATTTTTGGGCTTTTTAACGGGCTTGAGCTGCAGGGACATTTTGGAGATTTCCACCTTTTTCCTAGGGTTTTTTCACTATATTAGGAGAGTTTCTACAAGAGAAAAGATCATCTTGGAACGAGGCGAACACAACATTGTCAGACGAGCCAAGATTACAGAGATCAAGGAATTCGGAGAGCGGAAGGTTTTCATGAGTGGAAGCGATTGAAAATCCAAGTCATTCAATTACTTGTAATGTGTAATTTTTATCTTGAATTTGTTTTGAACAATATGAATAGCTAAACCCCCCCAATGCTAGGGGGGTGTCCCTGATTTAGAATTGTAATGACGATGAGTTTATGATTGCATTTATAATATTATGTTTACGGTAATCTCTTGATGTTTTTAATGCTTTCTCTTTCGGACCAACCAAGATTGTTGTATGGTTATCAATTAGGCTGGACCACCACTGGTAAGGTTTTCATAAGATTAATCTGTAGTAGATATCACCTAGGACTAGGGATACCATGTGTGAATCTGAGCATTCTTGATATGATAAAGCTTAACGTCACCCTAATTGCCTATGGACATAGAAATTAGGGTAGAATGATTAAAGGTTTTCTCACCGGGGACTTGGGAGAAAATACCCTTGAGAACTGATAGTAATTGATATTTGTTGATGCAATAGTAACTCAAAGTTTCTACAGGGACAAATCATACACCTTTCATGGCATTGTTCCTCATACCTTGTAAACCCTTATTTTTATAGTATTATTTTCTTTTGCCTTAATTTTTATATCTGAATCTAAAACCCCCCAACCATAGTTATTGTTTAATTGAATGATAATTTGAACTCGATATTGACTTCCAGTCCTTGAGATCGACATTCGGGGAATTTCCCCTTTATTACTATAATAGGAAAAATAGTACACTTGCTATTTTTCTGATCACATCATAAAATAGACATTCTCATGAGCACATGGCAAAAAGAATGACTCAAAAAGGTTAAGGGATCATGAAGTTATGGATTTCTGAAGTTATGAAAAAAAATGAACATTTAACAAGTGAGAGAAAATAAACATTAGACTGGCCAGGTTCAAACCCACGTCCTTAGGGTTCCATGCGTTTCTTGAAAGATAAAAACCAAAGGTTGGGGCGACGACTTCTTCGACTGGGGTGGCGATACATCCATTCATTAAAACGCAAGCAATTATATATATATATATATATATATATATATATATATATATATATATATATATATATATATATATATATATATATATATATATATATATATATATATATATATATATATATATATATATATATATATATATATATATATATATATATATATATATATATATATATATATATATATATATATATATATATATATATATATATATATATATATATATATATATATATATATATATATACCACATTTCCTTTGACTTTTTCAATGCTAACTCAACATCATCATCAACCTCACACTTTTCATTTTTTTCGTTTTTCCTTTCATTATTTTTTCCGGATTTTCTAACAAACATATATCTCTCATTTCTCAATCATTTTTCATGAAATAAAGATCAAAATTGCTTAGAAAAGTGTAAGCAACACAATGATACGATAGGTTTTAGCTAATACTCAAAGATCAAGATGCATGAAGGCCAAAACTAGAACTGAAACTTTAGGTTTCGTGCAACTTAAATTTACATAAACAACAAGATAAATGAGATGTGAGTTAATGATCAATCTTAACACAATAAATGATACATGTTTGCTTCAGAAATCACATGGAAATGATGCATGTATAATGAGTTTCGAAGTGCAAGAATATACCTATTGGAGCAAGGTCCAATGCCTCTTCAATACCACTTCCAGCTGTTGTTTGATGTCTCTCATAATTTCTATGAGTTCCCATGAGATGGTTGGACTCTTTGGTTTGCAGAATGCTCAAGCCAAATGGGAGAAATGGAGGTTAAGGTCAAAAGCTTGCAAAAATGAAGTTTTGCTTGGTAAGCTTGATGTATGGATAAATGAGGCGTTGTCCTTTATTTATAGTGATCCTTAAGAGTTTAGGAAGCTTCAGGTATCATAAAATAATCGTGGATTGTACTGGTTTGCTTGCTTGATTGGTCCTTGCACAAATCACCAAGTGGGAAGCATGGCAAAAGCATGGAGTACATGGAGTGTTTTGTTGAGCTTTTTCTGGAGCATAAGAGTTGAGTTGAGGTTTGGAGTTGATATGAATCAGAACAAAATCCATTTGGGAGCTCAATGGTACTTCTTGTTGGATTAAAGGTACTTTACATGAATGAAAGTGTGATCTTTATGCAAAAGTGGAATAGTTCATTGTGTAATGGTTTAGTTACTTGGATAATGGCTCAAATCTTGTGAGATCTTATGATTAGAGTGATATTTAGAAGCAAGAAGTACATGTACTTGGATATCTTGTGGATTCGTTTGGATTTGCAATGCAAATTGACTTGTAATTTGACCTATGAACCGCTTCATGATGCCATCTTCCCAAATTCCATTCTCTCAGCTCAAGCATGGGAAAATCTTGCTCTTGGACATTTTATAAATATGGAATTATTATATACAACTTTAATGTTTAAAACTTTGATTGAATCAATTGGGATCTTGGTGAAAAATTGGCATAAAGTTGGTCACTTGACTAGGTCAGCATGCTGAAAATTTCACTAAGTGTTTTATCTCTTGACAAGCAAATGAATCCTCCACTTCATGGCCACATATATCCTTATCCATGCATTTTTTAGATTTCATCAACTAGGACCAAGTTGAAAAATGAAGTAGGAAATTTAATTTGATCATTGGATCAAATAAAATGGTGACTTGGGTCACAAGTTATGGCCTCGGAAAGTTGGGTACTTGGACATGATTTTTAGGGACTTAGTGAAAATTCCAATTTCTCGATCTTTGTCCCTTTTGCAAGTAACCTTGATTTTCTTGATTAAACCTGATAAAATGACTTCATTGATCACATTTTCACGATCCTTTATCTTGAAAAGTTCATGGTCGATCAAAAACCTTAAGAGTCAAACTTTGACTTTAAGCATCCGTTGACTTTTCATCAGTTGTGTTCAAAACTTTCATCTTCTCATGAACCTAACTTCTTTAGCGATTTGAATAATATGAGTGGGTTGCTAGGACACATTTGAAGACCTTGGATCATTACTCAAACCATAGGATCATGTTTTGGTCAAAGAGTCAACATTAAGCTGACTTTGGCCAAAACCCTAATTTGGAGTGCCATATGGATTGTGGCTTGATGAACTTGAATTGAGGTAAGTACAAACTTTGATTATTTATTAATGGATACTATTGATCACCTTGATATATTCTTGATCATACTAAGCCTTGATTGATCAATTCCTTAAACTTCTTGATGCTAAAACCCTATCTTGCAAACAAAGCAAAACAAGACATATATATGTTTTTGTATTTTTGGGGGGTTAGAAAAGCATAAGGGTATACCCAAAAGTATTTGATTACCTTGATGCTATGCAAATGATACAAATTATAAAGCATCTTAGAGGTGAAAATTAGGGTATTACAGCTGCCTCTATTTAAGTTTCCTCCATCTGGAGATATGAAGGTTGAAATCTTCATCTCGACGAGATTGGAGAGACTTAAATATTATAATGCAAAATTTTTCACCCTAAGATACCATAATGATGCTTATGACATGATGTGAATGCAAGACGCTAAATTCCATGGGTAATGATGGCATAGGAGACACACTACTACTGGAGAAACCAAGCAGGGAGAAGAGAGACTAACACCGGGGGATAACACCAAAGGTTAACAAACTAGGGAAAGCGTTTAAATTACTGGAGGTAAATTTAACACTCCCCCGAAGAACGAGAACGTAAGCTCTGATAATTGAATGAGAACCAATTTCCAATATTGGAAAAGAGGATCCAGTTTCTTCTCCAATAGACTTTTATTTGAAAAAAGGATGATCACTTAAATGGGAGATGGGAACAAATGACTCCACCGGGGATCTTCAAAATAAATTTATCAAATAAAGAGAAAATAGCATCATCTGAAAGGAATCTCGTCAAACTTCTTTAGCGGGAATTTTCTGGAAAGATAGCCATTTGATAAGAGGATAATTTTGATAACGAACTTACTAGGAACATTTCCATTAGCCGTAGTTAACTTAACTTTGGGGAAGATAAAGCAAAAGGGATAATTTTCAACAAACTTCTCTAACAGGAATTTTACGGAGAGGTAGCCATTTGACGGAGGAGTAATTGATATGTTGATAAACTTCAACTGGGGAATGGACAAACTTCTCGGAGAAGAGATTTCCATTTGTCGTTGGATAAACTTCAACCATGATTCGGGTTGTATGCCAAAACGGGTTTCCATTCCTTCTTTAAATCAAGTATTCCACTTGAAAAGGATAAATAAACTTTAACGAACTATTTGGGTTGTATGCCACGAACGAGTCTCAGTTTCTTCTTTAATCAAGACTTCCTCTTGAAAAGTGTAAATAAACTTCCCCAAACAATTCAGGTTGTATGCCGCGAACGGGTCTCAGTTTCTTATTTAATCAAGACTTCCTCTTGAAAAGGGTAAAAGAGCTCCAACAAACTTCTCTAACGGGAATTTTTCGGAGAGATAACCATTTGGTGAAAGGACCTCACCGGGGATAGAAAACTTCTCAGAAAAGACTTCCATTTGTCATCCAAAACGAAAGAAGCTTCTCAAATAAAGATACCGCCACTTGTTGTCGAATAAATTTCAACCATGATTCGGGTTGTATGCCGCAAATGGGTTTTAATTTCTTCTTTAATCAAGTATTCCACTTAAAAAGGGTAAAAGAGCTCCAACAAACTTCTTTGACGGGAATTTTCTGGAGAGATAACCATTTGATGGATGAATAAGGAAGTTGATATGTGTTCAAAACTTCACTGGGGAAGAGATAAACTTTCTCGGAAAAGAGACTGTTATTTGTCATTCGAAACAAAATTCAGGAATAAAACAAGTTTCTCAAATAAAGAGACTGCCACTTGTTGTTAGGGATTTCAAAGGGAGTGTTACAAGGACACCGCCGGGGAACAACATTCATCTTTGACGGGGAACCATAAATAAGTTTTTACGGGGGACCAACGCATTTGGAGGTACAAAAAATAAATGTATCATCAATCTAGGTTTTTATAGCCTGGAGAGGGATAGTTAAACAAAACTCTTCTCAGTGAGGAATGATCTCAAACTGGGAATTTATCCTATCTGAGTATGGAAGGGAGAGCTAAAGAAAAATCTTCCACGAGGAATAAACTCAGTGGGGATTTAGAAAGGGTATACACTTTCTGCTTAAGGTCGAAGACTCTACTGAAGGGAGGAGATATATATCACTTGGGGGATAAACGCATCCAAGTTAAGTAAAACAACACGTGGGATGCAATATGAATATGAATTATGAATTTAATTACATATGATGTATATGGATGCGTGGATACGTGTCATGTTTATGTTGACAAAACAGGCAATAATAGGTGAACTGGAGGTGAAATAAACATCTAAATACAATTAAACACTCGACTAATCTCAAAAGGATGGGAACCTCACTGGAGATAAAACAGGAAGTCATCAATGGAGCAAAGTTTGCCTTTAAGCCCAATCTTCTCTATGGATAATAACATAATGGTGCCAAATGGAGCAAGGTCTCCTAAAGAAGCAAGAATCACCCACTGCTGCAATTTTATTGTGGATAATAAATTCATTTTTTTAAGAAAGCATTGAGCTCCGCACATCAGGATCCAACCTTTTATGGGATTACTGTTGACGTTCCTTATTGTGTTCAAAAATTAAAAGAAACACACGCACAGTTCTTAAAAGCAAGAACAACATATTTTAAGCTTTTTGTTTCAAGAATTTCTCATCAAAAGTAAAAAGTCATTTTGGGAGAAGGAAGTAAAATAAGAGTTTCAAACAAATGGATAAAGTTAGAATTTTATTGAATGAATGGTAGTCCATAAATGGTGGGACTCCATAGATCATTTACAAAGATGAAAAATGGTAAATACAGGAAAAGGCTACATTAAAATGCAATGGCCACTATTCTCCATATGAGCTATGAAATCCATTGTGTTCGAGCTTCTGGAGAGAGTAATTTGATTGAGAAAACTTTGATGGGCGAGGTCACTTTAAGTTGATCAAGTCTGGCCTGATGCAGTTACTTGCCATAATCCCTAACTTTTGCCTAGATTTCCCCTTGCGTGTGTCAATCTACCGGGATAATCATTTTCTGTTTATGTCTCTAATTTTTGCCTAGATCTCCCTTTCGGGTTTTCGGCTCACCAAGACGCTCTTTTTTTCCTAAGCTTCCCTTTCAGGTTTTCAACTTAGCGAGCCGTTCTTTTATATTTTTAGGCAAAGTATTTCTTGACTGCATCATCATTCACAAGACGAGGGAGCACCTCACCATCCATAATTGTAAGGATTAAAGCACCACCAGAGAAAGCTCTCATAACCACATATGGTCCTTTATAATTAGAAGTCCACTTACCCCTAAAATCAATAATGAAAGACAAGATTTTCTTGAGCACGAGGTCGCCTTCTCTGAACACGTAGGGTCGAAGCTTCTTATCAAAAGCTTTCTTCATCCTTTGTTGATACAATTGGCCATGACATAATGTCGTCATCCTCTTTTCTTCAATTAAATTCAACTGATCAAATCAACTCTGACACCATTCATCCTCAGACAAATTTGCTTCCATCAAGACTCTCATTAACGGGATCTCAACCTCCACGGGAGAACTGCTTCCATGCCCTATACAAGAGAGAAATGGGTTGCCCCAATTGAAGTGCAGACGGATGTACGATACCCATGTAGAGCAAAAGGGAGCATCTCATGCCAGTCCTTGTAAATCACAACCATTTTCTGGATGATCTTCTTTATATTCTTATTCACAGCTTCAATAACCCCATTCATCTTGGGTCTGTAAGGAGACGAGTTATGGTGTTCAATCTTGAATTCTACACACATTTCTTTCATCATCTTGTTGTTCAAGTTTTATCCATTATCAGTAATGATCTTACTTGGAACATCATAACGGTAAATTAGTTGATTCTTGATAAATAGGACCACCACTTGCTTGGTCACATTGGCGTATGATGCAGCTTCGACCCACTTGGTAAAGTAATCAATGGCCACTAGAATGAAACGATGTTCGTTCGTAGCTTTAGGTTCTATCATACCAATCATGTCAATTCCCCACATAGAGAAAGGCCAGGGAGAGGAGATAACGTTGAGAAGAGTTTGAGGCACATGAACCTTATCAGCATAAACTTGACATTTATGACACTTCTTCAAATATTTGCAGCAGTCAGATTCCATTGTCATCCAAAAGTAACATGCCCTTAACATCCTTTTAGCCATTGCATGTCCTTTGGCATGGGTACCAAAGGACCCTTCATGAATTTTTGTTATCATCATGTCTGCTTCGTGTCTATCCACGCATCTGAGCAAGACCATGTCAAAGTTTCTTTTGTACAACATGTTTTCATTCAGAAAGAAGGTGCCATCCAACCTTCTAAGAGTCTTATTATCTTTGTTCGATGCCCCAAGTGGGTAATCTTTCCTTTGAATAAAGCATTTAATATCATGATACCATGGTTTGTTGTTGATGACCTCTTCTGCAGCGAACAAATGAGCAAGTTTTTCAAGGCGCATAACATCTATCGTGGGTACATCATTCCACTGATTCATAACAATCACAAAGGATAAAGTTTCCAGAGCATCTTCTATCTGATTCTCTTCACGAGGTATATGATGAAATTTAATTTGGTTGAAGAAAGTTGATGGCTTCCTCGCATAATCTTTGTTAGGAATCAAACCAGGTTGACGGGTTTCCTATTCTCCTTTGATTTGATTAATCACTAAAGCTGAATCTTCATATACATCCAGAATTTTGATTCTCAAGTCGATAGCCTCTTCAAGACCCATAATGCACGCTTCATATTCTGCCACATTGTTCGTACAAGTGAATGTTAATCTTGCGGTAAATGGAATATGAGAACCTTGAGGGGGTGATAATGACTTCCCCAATTATGTTTCCATAAGCATTAACAACTCCATAAAATATCAAACCCCAACGGGATTCTGGATCTGGCCCTTCACTTGGCAATGGTTTATCACAATATTTCGCTTTTAAGTACATTACATCCTCATCGGGGAAGTCAAGTTGAATGGATTGATAGTCATCAATTGGATGGTGAGCTAAATGGTCAGCCAAGATACTTTCTTTTATTTCCTTCTGGGTATGGTAATCAATGTCATATTCTGACAACAACATCTGCCAACGAGCAATTCTTCCAGTTAAAATAGGCTTTTCAAAGATGTACTTGATTGGATCTGTTTTGGAGATTAGCCAAGTGGTATGATTGAGCATATACTAACGGAGATGACGGGAAGCCCAAGTTAAAGCACAACAAGTCTTTTCGAGCATAGAGTGTCGAGACTCACAAACTGTGAATTTCTTACTCAAATAGTAAATAGCATGCTCCTTTCTTCCAGTTTCATCTTGTTGACCGAGCACACAACCCATGGAATCTTCTAATATGGTTAAATACATAATCAAAGGTCTTTCCTCCACAGGAGGAATCAGAATAGGAGGCTTCAGTAGGTACATCTTGATACTATCAAAAGCTTTTTGGCAGTCTTCAGTCCACACACAACCTTGATCTTTACGAAGAAGCTTGAAAATTGGCCCACAAGTATCAGTCATGTGAGATATAAATCGGGAGATATAATTCAAACGTCCGAGGAATCCTCTGACTTGTTTCTCTGTTATTGGTGCGGGCATTTCTGGAATGGCTCTGACTTTGTCAGGGTCCACCTCAATACCTTGTTGACTGACGATGAGGCCTAGTAGCTTTACAGAACGGACACCAAAAGTACATTTGTTGGGGTTCAGATAGAGTATGTACTTCCTTATACGTTGAAACAACTTTAATAAATACTCAACATGCTCTTCTTTGGTCTTGGACTTAGCAATCATGTCGTCCACATAGACCTCAATTTCCTTGTGCATCATGTCATGAAAGAGCATTGTCATGACTCGTTGATAGGTTGCACTAGTGTTCTTCAAACCGAAAGGAATTACTCTATAGCAGAATGTTCCCCGAGGTGTAATAAATGATGTTTTCTCTCTATCTTCGGGCGCTATTCTGATCTGATTGTAGCCAGAGAATCCATCCATGAAAGAAAAGACCTTGAACTTGGCAGTGTTGTCGACCAACATATCAATATGACGTAAAGGGAAATCAACCTTTGGATTAGCCTTGCTCAAATCTCTTTAGTTGACACACATTCAAACTTTACCATCTTTCTTTGGAACGGGCACTATGTTGGCCAACCATTGAGGATACTCAGATGTAACAAGAAAATCGACATCAATCTGCTTCTGAACCTCCTCTTTGATCTTGAGAGCCATGTTTGGGCATGTTCTTCTCAATTTCTGCTTGACTGGTGGACATTCTGATTTCAACTGCATACGATGCTCCACAATATCAGTATCAAGACCTGGCATATCCTGATAGGACCAAGCAAACACATATGTATATTCTCTGAGAAGATATATCATTCTCTCCTTGACATACGGGACAAGTGATGCGCCAATCTTGACCTCATTTCTATCTTCTTCAGAACCCAAGTTAATCACTTCTATTGGCTCTTTGTGAGGCTGAATGGCCTTTTCTTCTTGCTCGAGTAGCCGAGAGATCTCATATGGAATCTCTTAATCAATTTCTTCTTCGGCCTCAAATACGGGGAAATCAAAGTTGGGAGAGGGCATAGTGTCATTGCTTTCAATGGGTGTGACATTGATTAATCTGCACACAATGATTTATGCTTGGTTTTTAGGATAAAAATAATGGAATTTTCATGCAGATATTAAAAGTGATTTTTGTTTGCTTGTTTTAGTTTACCATCTTTCGAAAGGAAAAAAGTAAAATAAAATGGAAGACAAAATGAACATTTTTATTAATGATAATGGGAACTTGAAACAAAGCCCAACAAAATAATCTTTCATCTTGAGCAGAATGAAAGGAATTTTTGAAATGACAATAAAATATTACTTAGAAACATGAATAATTGTAGGAATTTCAACGACTATCCAATTTTGGCAGAACATCCCGTGTATCACGAAGCTTTGTGCATCCTCTTCGGGGTCTTCTTTAATGACAACATTTGTTTCAGATTGAGTAGGGTTGACGAATCCTCCACTTCAGAAAGTCTCTTGAATTGGATGGATAACCGTGTCTTGTTGAGCAAACTTTGAATATCTAGGTGAGAAACCAAGGCCTTTACGAAATTTGTTTTCGGGGAGAATTATAACTTGTCCCCCTCCACTCGTTGAACCATCTTCGACTAATTGTCATGCATCATTGAAGGAACGAATGGAAGCTCCATTCTCTTGTACGTTATTGTCAATAATAGATAGAGTTTGAAAATGGGTTCCAACCTCATCCTCAGTACCGACAAAAGAAAAAGACGATAGGTGACTCACCAATAAAGCTTCTTCTCCATATACTGTGACTAGCTTCCCTTTTCTTACAAACTTGAGCCTCTGGTGAAGAGTTGAAGTGACAGCCATTGCTTCACGGATCCAAGGGCGACCCAACAAACAACTTTAAGAAGAATGGGTGTCCATCACTTGAAAGGTGATTTGAAAGGTATGTGGGCCAATGGTCATGGGGAGATCCACCTCGCCGATGACAGTCTTTCTGGAGCCGTCAAAAGCTTTGACAATAACCCCACTAGGTCTCATAGAAGCCCCTTGAAAAATCAATTTAGACAAAGTTGATTTTGGTATGACGTTAAGTGAAGAACCTGTGTCCACCAATACACCAGATAGAGAATCAGTAAGGCAATTCATGTAAATATGCAAAGCCATGTTGTGATCCTTGCCTTCTACTAGGAGTTCTTCGTGACTGAAGCTTAAATTGTTGCAGGCAGTTATGTTGGCGACGATGTTGTCAAATTGGTAAATCCTTACATCATGGTCGACATAAGCTTGCTCAAGAACCTTTTGTAGAGCCTCCCTATGAGCCTTAGAACTCACCAGCAAGGATAAAACAGATATCTTGGAAGGGGTTTGCAGGAGGTTGATCCATAATTTTGTATTCTCTCTTCTTGATCAATCTCAAAACCTCATCAAACTCTAAATTGATATTAGCTCTACTGGACTCTTCTATAACATCAGGTTTATTTCTCACAATCAACGTCTCAACTTGTGTTTTCTTCCCATCTGAAGCTTTAACATTTCTTGGTTGTACCGTAGTGAATACACGCTCGTTTCTTGTGCCCCACTTACATCCACAATGTTGACGACAGAAGGCATAAAGGGTAGAGGAACCTCATTCCCATCTCTGATCATGGTAGCCTGGTACTTGTAGGGCACGGTGTAGCGGTAAATTCATGACCATCAAACTATGGATAAACTTGACGTCAATAAAACCAAAGTCGCCACCGTATTGTTTCCAAAGGAAAAGGGCAAAAGCACGAACAAAACCCAAAGATAAGAAGTTTTCAAATCAAAACTAGTAAAATGTCAGAGATTACAGGCAAGGGGGTTGGTTACCAAGAGGGAAGGTATTAGCACCCAAAGTATCCTAGATACTCCTAGGGAGCCCTTTTTTGTGTGCAAGTGTTTTGGTCAAAATGATATTTGATAAAAAATATAGAGTGAGGGGATGAGAAAAGAATTCATTAATTATATTTTTGTGTTTGACAAGACCTCCAGTCTTATGCCTACGTACCAACATAAAAATGAGGGATCAAAACCCCGTAGTTCGTGGTAAAAATTTCAAAGAAGTTAGTGAATTTATTTTAATAAAAGTTTAAAAAGAAAAGGCACAAAAGACCAAAAACTTGAACGGGGTTGTTAGTTCTTTTTGTTTTTTTGAAATTAAAGTCAATATGGTTAAGTTCATTCACAAGTTTGATTTTTTTTAAAAAATTTAAAAATTCAATGGCATAAGGCCAAAGTTTCTAATCATTAAAACATGTCTAAGGTGAAAACACAAACAAATAAGGTTTTAAAAGGGGGGAGAGATTTTTTAAATTAAAGAAACGGGAGGAGATAAAGAGACTACCCGAGACAAAAATTAAAAGTTAAGAGTTAAAAATATCTGACCAATGGGATGCAATCCACAAGACAAGAATGTCAGATAGAAACCCATTTTCCTTTGGACTTTTGAGCAAGCAACAAGCATAAGCAATATCCAAGCAAACCATATGAAGACCAAGGCATCAAATAAAGATAACCATAATATCCAAGCAAGCACTCCAATAGCTAGCAGTCTTCAATGTCTTCCAATGTATCAGATGAAAATATTCCTTGGTAAATACTTAAAGACAATCATCAGACATAATAATAACAATATAACAATCAAGCACAAAGACAAAGTGCCAGATGAAGTAGAAGCCCTCAAGGTTTACATCAGATGAAAGGCACAGTCAAGGATAACTCAGTCTCAGATAGTGGCATTGGCCAAGTCCTCAAAGCATAGGGAAGTTGCCTGCTATAAGTCCAAAAGTTCAGATCAAGTCCCATAGTCCACCAAGATACTTTTTAGGGTTTTTTTTGTTATTAGTTATTTTAAGGTCCTAAGACCACTAACAAAACAAAATCACAAGCAAGCAATATGCACAGCCACAAAATATGGCTCAAGTGAGCAAAGTAAAAGGACTGAAACATAAACATCATGCATGAAATTTAAATGACAATGAGTGATAAAGGTACTGAAATTTAAATTGCATTAAATGAATGACTTGAAAGTAAATCAATATTAATAAGATGTTAATCAATGTTAGTAAAGAATTTTATTTGTTTAAGTCATTCTTTGGAGAACACACAACCATTCATTCACAAGTATGAATACATGAACCAAGACATCATCCATGAGAAGGGCTCCAACTTGGATAAATCAACAAGTATGCCACTAACTCTCATGAATGGAAAAAATGTCAAGTTTTCACACAATGCCATGAAAAATGGGAGACTTACAATCTCTCTTATAAGAATGCTATGCCTTTTGGGACAAATTTAGCTCTATGTTAAGTAATCGTAATTTAACTTATGTAGAATTCATCTCTATCTGAGGCGGGACAATAAAGATATTGGTGTTAATGCATGTTAGAGACTTGGTACAAAGAACCAAGCTCCTAAAACATACCACACAAAAAATAAAGTGGGAAGGACCTATCTCAGTCAGGCTCATGTTGATTCATTTGACACAAGGTCATTAATGAATCAACTAGAATTAGACATGAAGAGAATTCATTGGTCAACGATGGATTGGGGAAGAATAAGGATGAAGATGAAGAGGAAAGGGGAAATAGAAACCCAAATTGATCATAGGAGGAATTTCATCTGATTAATACTATCCATTCATTTTAGGTAATGAAATGCACATTTTATCAACCCCCTAAATCCAATAGTATTGATCAAATGGAAGTTCAAATCAACAATGATCGAGGTCGAATTAAAATGCATTTTTAAAAGGTAAAAACCTCAAACCCCTTCAAATCACCAAATAAATGGCCAAGATATTTATCCTAGGTCAAACAAGGTCAAAGGACCTTAGACAAAAAATTTCATAATTTTTGGAAAGTCAGAAGTATCTTAAAATATTTAAAAACAAGTCCAAAATCAATTAATTCACAAAAAATATCAAAATTAATCCAAAAAGTGATTTTAATTCAAAATATGGAAGAGGAAAATATTTAAAGATTTTTTGTGAAAGTCTCATTTTTTTGGATTAAAAATGAATTTATTATGAATTAATCAAAATAAGTGAATTAAATAGAAAATTAGAAAATGAAATAAAATTGGAAAAAACAAGAGCCATCGGATCTCCCTCATTAATTGAGGTGGCAGATCTGATGGCCACGCGCTAAGGTACTTGATACGCTCAAGTCAACTCTGTGGCAAACATGGTCATCATAATCAATGGATGAGATTAGAACATTGAGACATGATCAAATGGTTGGGACCTTGCCAACACACCACCGGAGATAGGGCTCCGGTCATCTTCTCCGGTGGATCTCACCAGACTGGTCCACCATCAACTTCCATAAAAATTAAAAGTGAATACACCATTTTGAAGGAAAAATTCTCAGGAGTCCAAATCTGACCTCAAATTTCTCCAATTCCAAGTATATTGGAAGATACATGGACTTGAAAATTGAGGAGTATGATCTGAGTTGCTTTGATTTCACCTCAAAGCAACTCAATCTTGTTGCCTATATTGGTAGGACTTAAGCCAACCAAAAACCAAGTGAAATGATGGAGAATTGAGAGAGAATCGAAGAAGGAAAGTTTCACAAAATTCACCTTCTATTTGCAGTGATGAAGCTCGATCTGGATCTCAATTTGCTTAGGCTTGCTTCCACTAGCTTGTAGGAGATGAAATGGATGCTCAAATGGTTTGGACTCTTGTAGTTTCAATCTCAAAATAGAAGTGAAATTGAAACTCGATTTAAAATGAAATCTTCAAGCTTATCCTATCAATGGAGGGTGGGAATGTTGCAGGAGCAAAGCTTGGGCAAGGTGTGTCTAATTCTGAGCAGAATGAGTTGCATTTATAGATTCTTCAATTGATTTTCAGACACTTCCATTCAAATGCCAAAAATAGCAATTCTCATGTGCATGCTGGCATGGGCGTGTGATAGGCCCATCAAATGATTGGAAAAGGTCCAAAATTATGCATGAGTGATGCTAAAGCCTTGGCATGAGACCATGCAATGTGGAATTAAAATTGGTCATGAGAAACTTCCAAATGGGGCCTGGCAATGCAACCATGCACAAGTCCTTCAAAAATGTTCAAAATGCTATAACATGAAGGGAAACAACTTTTCTGTTGAACACTTTTCCATTTGGATCTTGGATCATGATTAATTTTGAGGTGGAAGTTGGAGAAATCAAACATAGTTGAAAATTTTCTAAGTATAAAGTCAAATGATCACTTTTTCCACCTTGAATAACTTTGGATATGAGCTTCAAATGAGAATGATTCCTTCTTCAAAGTTGTATCTCTTTCATTCCTCTTAAATTTGGTCACAATTTTGACACCATTTGTATTTTTCATGATGGAGGTATGGATTTTAGAAGTTTACGAAAAATGCTTGTTCAATGGTAATGACCCAAAATAACCTATAATGTTTCCTCTTGGCACATGCCCTTGCAAGTAGAATTTGACATTTATCAAACAATCAAAGTTGGATAGGACATATTGAAATTAATCATGAAACTTGGATGACCTTCATATCATACAAATTGAACAATTTATGGTTCTTGTAAGTTGACCTTCCATCTAGGGCACAAACAAAATGACCTATAATCTTTCACCATACAAAATAACTTCTCAAGAAAAATTAGATCTCGATGCCAACATAAAAGTTGTTTAGAATGTCATAAAGAGTCACGTTTCTCTTGGAATAATTTTCATATGACACAAATTGTAGGAGATAGGGTCTAGGAAACCCTAGATTTGACTAATTGACTTTTCTGATCAACCTCCTTGAACCAACTTGCAAACTTGAAGTTACTTTGATCTTTGGGGCTCATGGATAATCATATTTTATTGAGATGATGTTAAATGAAGTATACCTTGATATCTTTGACCAATTGTTGAAGAAACTTATGGAGGAAGTCACATAAGATGCCAGGATGAATTAGGGCTTCCAAGGCAAACAAGCTTCAAAATCTTGATGAATTATTGATCAAAATGATAAATAAAGGGGGATCCATATATGATGCTTGGAAACATTGTGAAACTTACCTTGATTGACCTCTTGCACTGAGGGTCTCAAACCCTAGATATGAGCTTGGTGGGCACAGATGGATGCACACACTACCTACAAAAGAAACAAAGATATACATAGACATATTTTTGGAATTTTGGTTAGTAAACGAAACAAAATAAAGTATGATACAATCAAAAGTTCTTGGTGATCTCTCCCAATACAAACCTAATGAATGAGGGGTGAGGAGGATACCAAGGTTTGATCCCAAAGCCATTGCAAATGATGAGATAACATGAGGGATCTTAGGGTTAAAATTGGGTCTTACACACGACTTTATCAGATTTGTACGGAGCTGGGCCTGGTAAGTTGAAATTCTGGTGTAGTCAGAGTTTAGATGTTCTATGCCAAGTAATGACATCTGGTCTAACATTGTTACTAATACAGCAAGACAGTTATACAAATTAAAACCTAGTACTGATATGCACACATTCACAGATGTCACGACATCTGCTACTATATCACCATAGAATGGAAGAACACCCAGTTCTGTCCATCTGGTACAAAGACACAGCAGAGATCAAACATATCACTTACTTCTGTTGAGCCTGCACAGTTATCAGCATGATGTCTCAACATTGATTTGGACATCACCTGTTACAGCATTACAGGTTTACCTTATTTTATAACAGACAGAATTATAACGAACAGAAGGTAAAAACACAGGTAATTGTTAACCCAGTTCGGTGCAACATCACCTACGTCTGGGGGCATACCAAGCCAGGAAGAAGATCCACTATCAGCAGTATTAATTCAGAGTTAAACTCCCCCGTTTACAACTCTTCACTTAATCCCTACCCAATGCAATCTATACCTAGGAACTCCTAGATAGAAACCTCCAGTTTCCATTCCTATCACTACAATTACAATGTAATGCTAACCAACTTGAACTTGCTTCACAGCTTCATTCAAGAACATAATCACTCTTGCCTACAGGCTTTGAGTTACAAATACTCTCAGCTTTGAACACTGAGAAACACATGGTAACCATCCCACAGGTTGGGAGGTTTACCTCACACACACCTCTAAATTTTCATTCTAAGAGGCTTACAAAAACTAGGTTACAATATGCTATTTATAACCTAATCACCCAACTGGATTTGGGCCTTCAGAAATTGCAGCAAACTTCTCCTTTGCTGTTACAACATCAGCAGAAACTTTCTGCTACAAACAAGGTCTTCAATCTTTTAGTTCCTAAAATATCTCCATATTTAGTTCCTAAAATATCTCCATATTTAGTTCCTACAATATCTCCATATTTAGTTCCTAAAATATCTCCATATGTAGTTCCTAAAATATCTCCATATTTAGTTCCTAAAATATCTCAAGACCTCCACAAATAATGCCACATAGGATTCTAACTAATTTCCACATATTAGTGTGCTAACAAATAGGCTATTTGTTAGGTTCCTTAATTGTAGCTTGGTTGTTGGTTTCCTGGATTTTAGCCTGAGAAAAATGCTGAAACAGAAAAACTAAACAACCTACAATATAGCATATGCTGTCAGGAATGAATGTCACGACATTCAGCTTGACATCAAGGATCATATGCTAAGTCTGTTTTTCCAGAAAACAGACTGTACAATTTTGCTGACCTGTATATGACCAAAATGACCATACTACAGTAACAGCTTACATTAATAAATGTCAAAGTATCCAATTTGACATTTACACATTTGGCCTTAAGTCAGTTCTGTTATCCTCTTGAAGAACAGACTAAGAAACATACTGAAGTGTAGCAGAACACCACTCTGTCTATTATTCAGTATATGCTGTCCATGATGAATGTCATAACATCCAGTTTGACATTCATATAGTAGGCCTTATGCCAGGTCTGGTATTTCCTTGATAACCAGACTGCAAATGAATACTGAGCTCTAACAGAACACCAACTGTTCTATTCCTCAGTATCTGCTGACAGGGATGAATGTCACCACATCCAATTTGACATTCAATAAATCCTGTATTAGCTAATCCTGCAGTAAGTTACTCAGGTGTGTCATGACATCAGTCAAGACATCAGAGTACAGTTAGATATTCTAACCTACAATGCAGTCACACATACACACCATGTCATGACATCAGTCAAGACATTAGAATCCAGCTAGTGTTTTACCATATAATGCAGCCAATTAAACACCTACATAAGTAGATAAGCAAAGGCGACTTTGCAGAGTTTCGACTATCAAACGTGATCTTCGAGGGTTCGGGAACGTTGAATTGGGGGATCATAACATTGACATTGTTCTCAAGAATTTTGGGATGGACAACAGTGATAGTTCATGCGTCCAACAATTCTTTGATATCCTGTCGTACAAGGGAACATGCACGTGGGTTTATTGAACAAACCCCACAGGTGGTATAATCATGTGATGGAACAAAAGCAGACTGGAACAAACTTTTGTGCATATCAACCAAAGATCCTCTCATAAATCTCACATCATAGACTTGGTAATTACCCTGGCAACCCTCAACCATATTGACTTGATTGAAGTTTCGGTTTCTATCAACTCGGATAAGCCCATTGTCTATTTCTCTTTGCAAATCCTCCATTACAATGCGGCAACCACGAAGAATCATATGACAAAGTCCGCAAGCCGCATTATTGTGTGGCATCATATAGATGAGCTCACCTAACTTAAGGTGTATCTCAACCAGATCTCCCTCTAGATAACGTACATCATAAACTCCGAAAGTACCAGGATAACCTTCCACCATGTTGATAGAAACTCTTCCATGTTGAGGTAGTGGATTGACTTGTACATTTGGATTGACATCTCTGAAACATAGAATGCTGCTTTTGATCAATCTTTGGAAGTCAGACTTCAAGACATAATAGTCTTCTAGAGTGTGTCTGGGTGCCCCTTGGTGGTAATCGCAAAACTGGTCAGCTCTGTACCAATACATAAGTTTCACTGGAATAGGGAGAGGAGTTTTAGTTTAAATGTGTTTCTTGTCGACCAAATATGGGAATAGGTCTGTGTAAGTCATAGGTATCAGATCAAATTACGGCCTTCTTTGAACTGGATTATTATTGTATTATGGACGAGCCTGTTGTTGAGGCTGTTGTTGTGGTTGTGGGATATTCTGTTGGATGTATTGAGGTTATTGTTGTGTAAACTGTGGTTTTTGTTGTCGTTGTTGGACTTGCGGTTGGGATTGTTGTAAGAATTGTGATTGGTAGGCTGGAGCTACCGCTGCAATATGTTGTTGTTGTTATCTCTTCCTTGGTCTTCTATGTACCACCACACTATCATCTTGCTCTTTCTTCTTAGGGAACCCAACTCTAGACTTTTTGACGCCGCTAGATGAATCACCTTCCTTGACCAATCTTCCCTTACAGACAACTTCCTCGAGGCGCATACCCATATTCACCATGTCAGTGAAGTCACTTGGTGCGCTCACTATCATTCTTTCATAGTAGAAAGAACTTAGAGTCTTCAAGTAGATCTTAGTCATTTCTCTTTCTTCGAGAGGAGGAAAAATATGGGCGGCAACCTCGTTCCATCTTTGTGCATATTCCTTGAAAGTTTCCTTGTCTCTTTGGGACATAGCTCGGAGTTGATCTCTGTTCGGCGTCATGTCGACATTGTACTTGTACTGCCTGATGAAAGCTTCACCTAGATCATTAAATGTATGGATATGAGCACTATCCAAGTTCATGTACCACTTGAGAGCGGAACCAGTCAGACTATCTTGAAAGTAGTGAATTAGCAACTGGTGGTTGTCAGTTTGAGTGGACATTTTTTGGGCATACATAGTTAAGTGGCTGCTCGAACAAGAATCTCCCTTGTACTTTTCAAAGTCAAGCACTTTGAATATGGCGGGTATTTTGACATTTGGCACAAGGCAGAGATCGTGGGCATTCTTCCCAAATAGATCTTTCCCCCCTAAGGGATTTAATATCTCTTTGCATCTCATCAAATTGATCTTGGAATTCATCCATTTTCACATATGCTCTCACTTAGAGTAACATGAAAGATAGGCTCTTCGTGGTATGGAGTAGTGTGTATCACAAGAGGTGGTACCGACATGACGACGGGCATTGCGGGAGCTTCAGGAACTTGTGGGTGGTAACCTTATGGCACATAATTTGGTGGCATGCCCCAAGGGAAATTGGGATGCATCTGATACTGAGGAGCGTTCACAGGTGCCATAGAAATGGGCATAGACACAACCTCTGAAATCATAGTTCTTTGAGTAGGCTTTAGGGGTGGATGATTCTGAGCAGCCACCAGTGTTTCCATCATTGTTGTGAGTCTATCCAAATTGCTTTTGAGTGAATTAACTTCTTCCCTTAGTTCAAGGTTTTCTTGTTCAAGTTGTTCCATCCTTTTCTGATGACTAACTCGAGTGTTGTACCGGTGAAACAACTTGTCTATTGGAGTGAAGGACAGGGATAAGTCTCGGGAATGAAAAAATGTAATTTTTAGAATGATGCATGATATGAAATGAAAATATATTTTAAGGAACTTTAATAAACACAATTATTGCAAACATCATGGAGAGAAGCATTACTCTTTTGATAGCTAAAAACTCGTTTCATTAATATCGGAAATATTACAATTTTTGAAGTACAATTTCAAAAGATACAAGGAAAATAGCTAGAATCCTAAGGAAGTTGATTAGAAGAAGATCCAGTCCCTCTTTATATCTTCTTATTAAGCTCCTTGATTTGGTCTTTCGTTTGAGCCTTTTCAACCACTAGCTTGTCAACAATCACCTTCCAAGCGCCTGGAGTAGGAGGATTATCTTAACCAAGAATTGGACTAATGTTAGGGGAAAATAAATCCTCTTGCACCTTTCTTTTCTTTTTAGCAAGATCTTCATCATTCCTCTGCTTCAAGTGTCTTTTAAGCTCTTCATTATCTACATGAACAATCTGATACTTATTCTTCCAAGTATCCCTTTCTCGTTGCACCCTAGTCAAAGCAATCTTGAGTTTTTCCGCGTCAGTCATGAAAATAAGAGAAGGTTTTTTAACAGTTAAAGACAAAGGCTCTTATCAAGGATAAGACATTTTCAAACTGATGGCCCTAGCTTGCACCCATTGGAGATAAGGCTCCAAAGAGACGCAATCTAGCTTTCCTAGAAGGTCCCAAAAGGCAGTAGATTGAGGCAAGTAGATCGTGGCAAGTGCGAATAAACCACTTGTAGAGTAGAGTTGTACAACATATGATCATTCCTCCTTTATGAAAATTCCTAAGATGGACTGAATGGTAAACATCTGCAAGCAAGGTAGGAACTAGATTTTCAATTAAGAATATTTTGATAGCATTAATGTCAACAAAGCCGTCAACATTAGGGAAGAGGAACAATCCATAGATGAGCAAGGCAAGAATGGCCTCAAAAGCGTCAATACTCTTCATGCTAGAAAAATAACGAGCTTCCTCTATCAAGAATTTAGTAGGCAAGCCAAGAATTCCTCCTTTTATGGTTAGGTTAGCTTTAATCTCAGACACCCTTAAATGAGTAGCTTCTACAATGTCTTGATGCTTCAGAATTTCTTCTAAACCGAAAAAGGGAACTTGATCAGGAATGGGTAGGCCAATCAAGTGAGAAAACTCCTCCAAGGTAGGCGCAATCTGCTAATCCAGAAAGGTAAAGCACTGGTACAATGGATCATAGAATTGAACCAATGTAGCAAGAATCTCCTCCATCATGTTGGTGTTTAAAAGAGGTAGAAGTCTCCCATATCTGCCTTTGAAGTCTTCAGGATTAACCACCAAAGACCATAGCTCTCTTAAATCTTCCAATTTTGGACTTTTAAAAGTGTACTTTTGAGTTCTTCTTCTTCCGAAATCCATAGTAAAAAAAACTTATGATATTTGCAACAAATGCCTCTAAGTTCCTTGAAGACTTTAATTAAGATGATGTTAATGAATGCATGGATGTATGAATACACAAACATATCAAGATCAACAAACATATGCAAGATGTTAAATACATGGGGTTCATAGGTTTGACTTTACGAGCATGAGGATATGGGTCTAACCATCCCAATAAGGTAAGTGCTAAGGGTTTATCATCAAGACGGGAACCAAGGTTCTAAGAAAGTTCCTAGAACCATAATCCCATCTTTCGGATATTAACGGTTTGGATAACTACTTGTAAACCAATAATATTATCAAGAGAAACTCATCTAGTGTAGTATCGTGTATAAACTAATTCAGGTTTACACCTTCATAGTCACCACACTACGTCCTAACAAGCCATTAGTAGGGTAAAGGGATACTAATATCATCAGCTTCTCGGTCTCCCAGGTCAAAGATAGAAAATTTCTTCACGATTTCTCGTTCAACAAATACTATCTCCAAATGGGCCTCCACTGATTGGGGGATTCTCAAGTTAGCCTGTTCGGGATTACTCCACCCAAGCCAACTTGACTATACCACCCTCCTATCTTAATATTCACTCAAGTCTAGATTAGGACTTATCTTAACATAGAGACCACCCAAGAAAATATAAACAAACAAATAATGAAACATAGATAAAAACAAGATAGGTATAACCCTCACGGGGAGTGGTCCCTAGTGAAGTCGCCATTTCTATCGTAGTGTGAATCGGAGACCAAGCTATCAGATTAACTTGACTCACAAAACATTGATATCACCACCAAACTTTTATTTTTCCAAGGGAAGGGGAAAAGATTCAAAATAAATCCAAATGTAAACATGCATAGCAAATAGCAAAACTAGAATTAAAACAAGTAGAGATCGAAGGTACGGGGGTCAGTTATGCAAAAGGGAAGGTATTAGCACCCTAAGCATCTGTAGTACTCTACAGGAACCTTTTGAATTTATCTATGTTTGTTTAAAAGTTGTTTACATTTTTGAATGCGGTAATAAAAGGGGTAAAAATGTTTTTGGAAAGTGTTACTTGACTAAAGGTAAGTCAAAGTTTGAACTGAGATGCTTCATGTGTACTAAAGCATTGGGAAGTGTAATTGAAATATTTATTGACTAAAAGTAGGTCAAGGTTTGCGTTTGAAATGCTTCATGTGTACTAAAGCATTTTCAAGTGTAATTGAAAGATACATTGACTAAAAGTAAGTCAAGGTTTGAATGGGTGTTTTAGTTTGAAAAATGGGTAGGGTTTGGTTTAGGGTAAATGCATGAATGGACAAACAAAGTCAACAAACAAAAAGACATTACATGAATTGGAAGTCAACATAAGATCCTTTCCCTTGGATTTAGATATATAAATATGAATGAATTTGTTGATTCCTTAGGATTGGCATTAATTTTAGAAAACAAATAATGTAATCATCTCTGTTGTTTTAATATGTTGGGTTGAAGAAATTCAACATCTGGACCAACATGTCATGTACGATGTCACGACATCAGGTCTGTGACATCGCACATGTGTAGAAAACTGAACTAATTAAGTCAGTATATATTCTGGGATCAGCAAGGATATCTGGTGAATATCCTAACTCCCATGTGGAGGTCTTGAAGACTCAATCAGAAGATATATAGGCTCAAAATATGGAGATATATATGGAGAGATTCTAGGATTGAAGACCTTGTTTGTAGCAGAATTTTTTTGCTGAAGTTATAACAGCAAAGAACAAGTCTGCTGCGACTTCTGAAGGCCCAAATCCAGTTGGGTGATTAGGTTATAAATAGCTGATTGTAATCTAGTATTTGTAAGCCTCCTAGAATGAAAATTTAGGGGTGTGTGTGAGGTAAACCTCCCAATCTGTGGGAAGGTTACCATATGTTTCTCAGTGGTAAAAGCTGAGAGTTTTGTAACTCAAAGCCTGTAGGCAAGAGTGATTTTGTTCTTGAATGAAGCTGTGAAGCAAGTTCAAGGTGTGTTAACATTACATTGTACTTGTAGTGATAGGAATGGAAACTGGAGGTTTCTATCTAGGAGTTCCTAGGTATAGATTGCATTGGGTAGAGATTAAGTGAAGAGTTGTAAACTGGTGAGTTTAACTCTGAATTAATACTGCTAATAGTGGATCTTCTTCCAAGCTTGGTAGCCCCCAGATGTAGGTCATGTTGGACTGAACTGGGTTAACAATTTCCTGTGTTTGTTTTCCTTCTGCATGTGTTTATTACTGCCATAACTCAGCAGGTATTCCAGTCAGCTTATCAAGATGATAACTGACCTGGCATATAGCCTTCTGTTTGAATGTCAATCAGAAAGCTGTAACATTCATCAGGGACAGTGCATACTGAATGATAAGTAAGTTAACTTTAGTTCAGTATTTATTTAAGTCTGTTCTCTTCAAGGATAACAGACCTGGTTGAAGGATCATAGTGAAACTGTCAAACTGGATGTTCTGACAGTTGATACTGAAGGCTGATACTGAAGTAGAGACTAGTTGGTCTTTTACAGTATTGCAAACTTAGCACAGCACGTGTCCAGGAACATAACAGACTCAGCATATGTTCTGGATGTCGAACTGAATGTTGTGACATTCATTCCCAACAGCAGGTGCTAAAGTGTAGGATGATTGGTTTTTCTGGTTCAGTATTTTTCTCAGGCTATTCTTCAGGGATTCAATAGCTTAGAGAAAAACCAGGAAACCAACTACCAACCTACAATTAATGAACCTAACAAATAGCCTAGTTGTTAGCAATCTAATAAGTGGAAATTAGATTGACGAGTTCAACCTTTAATTCAGGAAATACAAGTAAAAGATACACACACTGGAACAATGTAACAGATGATGTCCTCAAACAACAGTAAGACATCATGCTGATAACTGTGGAAGAAAACAACAGAAGTGAGTGCTAGGTTTGATTTCTGTTGAGTCTTTCTTCCTGATGCACAGAACCAGGTGTTCATACATTCTAGGGTGACATAGAATGAGATGTCGTGACATCTGTGAACTTGTGCATATTAGTACAGTGGGTAATAACTATCTTGCTGTATTAGTTACAATGTTAGATCAGATGTCATGACGTGGAGTAGAACATCTGAATTCTGACTACACCAGAATTTCAATTGGTATCAGAGCAGGCATCCTGTTCTGCTTCTGGATGAGATCCATGGGTGATACTTTCTGGTATCTTGCAAGAAGTTATGTTGGAACCAGTGGAAGGTTCTGTAATTTCCCTGAATGGTCCCTTGAAGTAGGTGGATGGACTGTTCATGACAGGAATAATGTGTACCTGTATCTGGAGGTTGGCAATTGGCCTGTGTGTGGGACAGCTGTGCCAGTATTGAATCACATTCAAACTTGGTATGGTCTTTGAGGTTGATCTGGTGAAAAGTGTGTTCTTGGGTTGAGTTGTATTATGATTTCCGCTGCATAATACCTGGCAAAACTCAAACTCTGATGTAGTTTCCCCTCATGTGGATGAAAGGCTGCTGTGTTCAAGATTTCATCAGAACCTCAGAAGATGTCAAAGCTACTTGAGTCCCCTCAAGTCCACTCATCATGATGTACTCACGTCAGGATGGTAAGAATCACCTGATCACTGATTCTTTTACACTCTTGGGTAGTGTATATGAAGACCTTGAAGTCTTTCAAGGAGGGTGTGTTCCAAGGAGGTGGAACCAATGTTCTATGTGATGTGAGAACATGTTGTTCAACAAGTATGCAGCTGATGGTTGAAGAACAAATGTTTTTAGGTGTCAAACAAAGGGATACTCTTGGTTGGAATCTACTCCTGACCGGGAAGAGGAGACACCTGTGTGGGCTAAGTTGACAAGGGTAGGGTCAACTGTGTGTATGCTCAATAAGGTCACATGTAGAGGTCGGGTCTCTAGAAGTGGAGCTGGGTGAGATGTGACATTGAGCAATTTCCTGCTGCTTGTCCTACTCCTGTAGATTGATCAGGGATGGATGGCTGTTCTCTGGAGTACTATGGAGTGTTGGAAGACAAGTCCTCTGGATGTTAGCAGTCAACAATGGGGTAACCTGACTGCTGCTTCAACTCAGAGGATTGGGACCATGAATCTTGTTATTCAAGCACCACGATCAGAAGTGGCAGTTCTTTCAAGGAGTGAGAATATGAAGATTCATAGGTTGGTTGATGAAGTATGCTCTGGCAATGCATATCTGCTATTGACTGGTGTTCCTCTAGTACTTATGGTCAGCTAAAGTATGATTGGTGTGGTAGGAGTATGCGTAGGTATAACTCATAGAGTTAGTTACCACTGGTAGGGATCACTACAACAAACAACACCTTAGACAGCGCTTTTTTTAGCCTTAGACAGCGCTTTAAAGCGCTGTCTAAACCTCCGCTGCTAAAGGTTTAGACAGCGCTTTTTTAAATCTTAAAAGCGCTGTCTAAGCCCCCCCCCCCCTTAGACAGCGCTTTGGCCAAAAGCGCTTTATAAGACCCTCTTATTTTAAATTTTTTAGGTATACCTTAGACAGCGCTTTTGCCTAAAGCGCTTTCTAATCCCCCCCTTAGACAGCGCTTTTTACAAAAGCGCTGTCTAAGGTATACGAAAATTTTTGAAGCTTTTGTTTTAAACCACATTTTTTCCAGGTTTATAAACCAGAATTTCTACCTGTTTTCAACCAGATTTTGACAGACAATTATCACATTTTATATATGCCATTTTGGCCTTTTTTCTACCAATTTTTGGCTAACAAATATATATATATATACCAATTCAAACCAATTTTGCCTTAAATGTATCAAAATATATACAAATTTATGTACACATTTACAAGTCATAACATATACTACAAATGTACACATTAATTAGATATAACTTATAATCAAAGTAATTGAAAACAAAAATATAACGAAATCATGCATTATCAGATATAACTTATAATCAAAGCAATTGAAAACAAAAAAATAAAGAAATCATGCATTATCAGATATAACTTATAATCAAAGCAACCATGTGCGTCTACAATCTCTTCAACTCGATCACAATCGTATGTTTTCGTGTACTTCTTACTGAGTAACATCCTCCATTGTAGACACTTGATTCTCTGTAAGATTCTCAACATACACACCTGATTTGACATCTTCTCTAATCTGAATAAAGGATAACAAATCAGTTCCGGTATAAAGCAGTGAAACATGATAAACAATAAATAAAACCTTTAATGCTTAGGTTCTACCTGAAGGTTCCTTTGACTCGGATCCAACAGATCTGTGACCTGTTCATTGTATATCTGGCAAAAACATTGTGTTATTATGCAGACTAAAATGACAAAGTTAAGATCAGGAACATTGAAAGAAATAGATAAACAACCAACCTAAAGAAAAGAGCAGTTGCACTGATAATTGAGCTGTTGATCAGAATGCTTTGTTTGCTCCTGTGCAGTAAATAAAACTGTAAACAACCCAAAACACTTCAAGAGGTCTTCAAATAATTTAATTAGGAATAGAACTGAACTCTTACTTCCTTTATGCGCGCAAACAGTCTCTCAAAAACACGGGGTGTAAGTCCTTGTTGCTCTTTTGCTACATTTTCTTCAGCCAAAGAATTGGCAGGACCCCACATAGTATACGTTTTCCCACTCCCCGTCTAACAATTTCAAATAGAATACATAAAACATCAAATCTAACAGGAACACATTATGAGAAATGCAGCAAAATAAGCAACTAAATGTTAATATCTAACAGAAACAGCACTATGAGAAATGCAGCAAAATAAGCAACTAAATGTTAATATCTAGCAGGAACAGCACTATGAGAAATGCAGCAAAATAAGCAACCAAAATACCAAATGTTAATACCTAACAAGAACAACACTATGAGAAATGAAGCAAATTAAGCAAGTAAATGTTAATAGTGAGAAAAAGGAAACCTGTCCATAAGCAAAGACAGAACTATTGAAACCAGCCAAACAATTCTCCACCAAAGGAACCCCAACATGCTCAAAAATGTCAAGCTGAAAAACAGGATCAGAAAATTCAACCACAGTAGAAATGAAGTAACTCAAAAACAGTTTGAGCAGAAACAAAAATAGAAACCATACCTGAGTAGCTTCAACATCAGCAACAGAATCAAAGGTGAAAGTACGACCATTAATTGATAACGAATCACCAGAAATCTTCTGAACTATAGGATCTCCTTCGTCCTTATCCTTCCGCAACGGCCTCATCCTCACAATAACCTACACAACACATACAGATACAAAATAAGAAACCGGATAATAAATTAACAAGATCTAAAAACCCTAAATGGATGAGAAAAACCTTAACGCCGGAATCGGTAGTTGCCGGGAGTGAATTTTCGGCGGCGATGGTGTCGAGAGCAAGTTTGCGTTTGAGAGGGTTGGAAGAAGGAGGTCTTGGTGGTAACGGACTCTTGGATTTGACATGGGAGGGGGAGTAAGGGACGATGATGTTGTGATCTGAAGGAGGATCGTTTTCTTTGGAGGGTTTGTGTTTGCGAGAAGAGGGTCTGGTTTTGGCGGAGCTGCTAGGGCTTGATGAAGATGGAAGCTCTGCTGTGTCCCTCGCTATTGGGTTTCTTGGAAGCATGAAGTGCTTTCCAAAAGCGCTTTCTAAACCCCCACCTTAGACAGCGCTTTTGGTTTTAATTTTTTTTTTAATTGAAAGACTTTAAACAGCGCTTTCTCAAAAGCGCTGACTAAGGTCTATATTTAAAAGCGCTTTCTAAAAGCGCTGTCTAAGGGGGGGTCTTAGACAGCGCTTTCTAAAAGCGCTGTCTAAGACCCCCCCCTTAGACAGCGCTTTCATTATTTTTTTAGAACATTTTCCGTGTTTTATTTTTATTTTAACCTTAGACAACGCTTTCTTTTAAAAGCGCTGTCTAAGATGCGCTGTTAAAAAACCTTTTTGGCGTAGTGGATGGAGTATGTCTGTACAATGCATGGATATTGGTGTGAAGTTTCCATGATTGTTAATTTGAGGGGGAGTTTTGGTTAACCTCCTCACATTTGGTCAGCCTAGGATCTGGTTGGCTGTTGACCTGTGTCACATGGGTTCTGATAGTTGTGTGACACAATTTGCAAGGAAGAATTCATCTCTCTCATTCCTAAGGGTGAATTTAATCTGGGAAGACTTTCAAAACTGTCTAGGTGCTTGCAAGCAGAAGATGTTGACACAAGAAGAGTACTTTCAAAGTATTCTTATGGTGGAAGTATCTGAAAGGAAAATTGGGAAAGGATTTAAGATCAATGTCTACTTGTGTCAAGTACAAGTGTTTAATTGATTATCCTTGGAGCTCAAGATAACGGATGTTCTTAAAGATGTTGGAACATCACTTCTTCAAGACCCTGTGCAGAATCACAGGAAGGATAGTACATTGGCTTATGATCTATATCTTTGGTGGCAGCAAAAGCATATGATCTCTGAAAAGGTTTCCTGGCAAGAAACATGACTCGGCCTTGGTATGTACAAGAAGAAGAAGACATCATAGTCTTGATGGTGGTTGCTTGGATCAGATTATTTCTGATCTAGGTAAGGAAGTGCATTAGCTTATGCACACTGTGGAGTCAAGAACTAGTGGCAGCAGCCTTGACATCATGGAAACAGCCTTGCCTTAGGATATGGAATCCTTGGTAGAGCTGAAGGGTTGGTTTCTAACTGGTCCTTCTGAAGACTCATACATCAGAGTGTCTGATGTCTTTGGAGAAGAAGCAGGGATTCATCAAGGTGTGAGCTTGGATGACTTAACTGCAAACCTGCAGGATGGAGGTTGTTTACTCAAACTTGGTTCCACAATCAAGTCTATGAGAACATTGAACTCAGTTCTGTGAAGGGAGGAAGTTCCTTCATGTGGCAGAAGAAGGAGCTGAATTCAACAGCTAGATGTCAAAACACAATGTTGTGACATTTGGTTCAACATCAGATTCTTAGTTGGTGAGGTGGCACATCAACTTGAGATAGAAAGGTCTACAGGGTTGTAGATTGGATACTTCAAAAAGCTTGAAGTTCTAGTCTCACTTGGAAGGTCAGAATATCTTTGGGAGAAGTCTGATAAACTTGGGGAGGTCAAAAAGCAGCATTTGACCTTTTCATATGAGGATTCATGAAGGAGGTAATCAACCAGTGGCAATTGGTCTACCTCAGAAGTGAGTTCGAAGAATCAAGATAATCAACATATGGCAGCTGATTATGCTTGAGGAAAGTCTGAGACAAATTACTCTTGAGTAGAAAAGTAGTAAGTTGAAGACTAAAGGAGGTGCTTTCTATTCATCCCTTGGAGCTTGTGGTAGGAGTTCTGAGCGATCTATGGAAGATTATCTCGTGTAATGGGATGAAAATGTATTTTTCCCAATGAATGGCTGGGTTCTTCTTGATCAACCCGATGACTCAGTGATATCTGAAGACTATCAGATGGTGTGCCTTGTCTTGTTGTGAAGGATGTCCCAGCTGATGTTAGAACATCCAGTGAAGAGGTCTTCTGTTCTGGTTAGAAGAGAGATTGACACAGAGTGTGAATGTGTTCAACTAAGAGGGTTGAACAGAGGGTGTGCTCTTGAAGACATGAAGATGCGTCTTGTGTTTTCCATTCATCAAGTGGTCTGGATTCTCTATGAATCAGGAAGTATGTGAAGGTCCAACTTTGGGATGTTGGATATGCCCATGTGTGATCTCTAATCTTCAAGAGGAGAGTGGGGTGTCCATGACAGGGGGAGTTCTGGCCTTGAAGATGCAAGTAATCATCAAGCTTGTGGTCTATGTGTACTCAGATAACCAGGTATGGCACCTTGTCAGCTATCAGGATGCTGTGTCAAGGCTGAGTGAGCTGAAGAATGTCTGACCGAATGTCATGACATTGCCCTGGACAATGCTGCTAATTCCTTCTAAAACTTAAAGTCAGTAGGAATTATGAAGGTGATGTGTCAAATTCTGGTAAATCAGAATAAGCCAGATGGCCACAGCTGTGTGGTACAGGGGGAGTAACCATCTGCTGAAGTGTGGGAATTTGACTGTATCAGTGCCAGATGTCAAGTCTCTACTGGAGGTATGACAGGAACCTTGGAAAATGTTGAATACTAGCAGAATGCAGGAAAAAGCCGCGTGAAATGTTAAGACATCGCGTGCAACGTGTCTGACTGCATATATGGAATAGTCTCCATGCACTGGAACGGCTGTTTTGGAAAAGAAACAGTCAAGAGCTATAAAAGGTATTCAAAGATAATCTGAGATTTTGTTGGTGATTCTCTGACTGTTTCTCAGCAAAAATAAATGCATCTTGACCAAGCATTTATCTCTACCGGAAATTCCTAAGCACGGGCTGGACTATTTAAAGGATGCAATAGCCCTCTTCCTCGCACAAGAAAAACACTCCATTCTCAGAATCATGGGGTATGTTAAGGTTTGGGCAAGCTGCGCCTGGATCTGGTTTTGTGAAGGGTGCCTTTACAAATGTTTAGCTAAAAAGGGGGAGAGAAATATAGTCCTGGGGTTGAGAATGTACCAGAAGCAAGCCAACTGTGGATGTGGCAGCAAACAGAAGTTGGCATCAGGCACAAAATCCACCAACTGGGTTTACCACTTGTGTCTTATGATCTGAGTTAAGAAGACAGTTGTGCCTTGTGATCTGAGTTACATTGACTATGTACTCAGCATTACATATTCTTCAGGAAGCTCTCCGGTTGAGGGGAAGGGTTCTGGTACAACTGAGTCTTGTCCCTCTTCTTCCCCATGTACACCAACTTTGGTGTTTGTGGTGGTGGAGCCAATGACGGAGATGAAGAGCATTCCCAAATTGGGATGTTTTGTCCAGTGTATTGGTTATTTGTTTTAGCTAAAATTTGCCAAAGGGGGAGATTGTTGATTCCTTAGGATTGGCATTAATTTTAGAAAACAAATAATGTAATCATCTCTGTTGTTTTAATATGTTGGGTTGAAGAAATTCAACATCTGGACCAACATGTCATGTACGATGTCACGACATCAGGTCTGTGACATCGCACATGTGTAGAAAACTGAATTAATTAAGTCAGTATATATTCTGGGATCAGCAAGGATATCTGGTGAATATCCTAACTCCCATGTGGAGGTCTTGAAGACTCAATCAGAAGATATATAGGCTCAAAATATGGAGATATATATGGAGAGATTCTAGGATTGAAGACCTTGTTTGTAGCAGAATTTTTTTGCTGAAGTTGTAACAGCAAAGAACAAGTCTGCTGCGACTTCTGAAGGCCCAAATCCAGTTGGGTGATTAGGTTATAAATAGCTGATTGTAATCTAGTATTTGTAAGCCTCCTAGAATGAAAATTTAGGGGTGTGTGTGAGGTAAACCTCCCAATCTGTGGGAAGGTTACCATATGTTTCTCAGTGGTAAAAGCTGAGAGTTTTGTAACTCAAAGCCTGTAGGCAAGAGTGATTTTGTTCTTGAATGAAGCTGTGAAGCAAGTTCAAGGTGTGTTAACATTACATTGTACTTGTAGTGATAGGAATGGAAACTGGAGGTTTCTATCTAGGAGTTCCTAGGTATAGATTGCATTGGGTAGGGATTAAGTGAAGAGTTGTAAACGGGTGAGTTTAACTCTGAATTAATACTGCTAATAGTGGATCTTCTTCCTGGCTTGGTAGCCCCCAGATGTAGGTCATGTTGGACTGAACTGGGTTAACAATTTCCTGTGTTTGTTTTCCTTCTGCATGTGTTTATTACTGCCATAACTCAGCAGGTATTCCAGTCAGCTTATCAAGATGATAACTGACCTGGCATATAGCCTTCTGTTTGAATGTCAATCAGAAAGCTGTAACATTCATCAGGGACAGTGCATACTGAATGATAAGTAAGTTAACTTTAGTTCAGTATTTATTTAAGTCTGTTCTCTTCAAGGATAACAGACCTGGTTGAAGGATCATAGTGAAACTGTCAAACTGGATGTTCTGACAGTTGATACTGAAGGCTGATACTGAAGTAGAGACTAGTTGGTCTTTTACAGTATTGCAAACTTAGCACAGCACGTGTCCAGGAACATAAGAGACTCAGCATATGTTCTGGATGTCGAACTGAATGTTGTGACATTCATTCCCAACAGCAGGTGCTAAAGTGTAGGATGATTGGTTTTTCTGGTTCAATATTTTTCTCAGGCTATTCTTCAGGGATTCAATAGCTTAGAGAAAAACCAGGAAACCAACTACCAACCTACAATTAATGAACCAAACAAATAGCCTAGTTGTTAGCAATCTAATAAGTGGAAATTAGATTGACGAGTTCAACCTTTAATTCAGGAAATACAAGTAAAAGATATACACACTGGAACAATGTAACAGATGATGTCCTCAAACAACAGTAAGACAGCATGTTGATAACTGTGGAAGAAAACAACAGAGGTGAGTGCTAGGTTTGATTTCTGTTGAGTCTTTCTTCCTGATGCACAGAACCAGGTGTTCATACATTCTAGGGTGACATAGAATGAGATGTCGTGACATCTGTGAACTTGTGCATATTAGTACAGTGGGTAATAACTATCTTGCTGTATTAGTTACAATGTTAGATCAGATGTCATGACGTGGAGTAGAACATCTGAATTCTGACTACACCAGAATTTCAGAATTGGTAAGACATGAACAAGCTACTTACATGTTTTTGAGGCATGATGATCATAAACAAGACATGACAAAGGTTTACATAACACCACAAGAGATAACACATGAACAAGTATGAGAGACATATTCAATCATTATGGAAATTCATGGAGGAAACACTTGAATGAAATGAGAGACAATCATGGACGAGGATATAACATCACAAATTGGGATAGAATTACAAGATATGATTTAAACAAGTGTACATTATTCAACACAAGGGTATCAAACCACATAAGACAAGTATCATAATTAAGATATATGGTCGTCGAGCAAAGTTGTGACAAAAATACATTCAACACATGGATCATATTAACATGGTATGGGTAAAGTAAGAACCCTAAGTGGATCATTATGCATACAAGTTAAATAATAGACAAGAACATGTTAGGGATAAGCTTAAACCTAAACGCTAATCATGGCATGAATAAAAACAAGCAAGTGGAAACCCTAATCATTTCCTAACATGTTTTCAAGGTGAACCAATTAGACATGGTATGAAAATAATCAAGTTTAAACATGTTAAGGATAATAATCAACATTTAAAAGAGTGTGTTATGATGATATAAGTTTTCAACATCAAGAACAACCAAGAGATAAACAAAGGAATCAATTAGGAGCCTTAAAAAACACTTAAAAGCATATGTTTTCCATCGAACAAAAAGTGGTCAAATAAATAATATTTTAGGGATTTTTTGGTATCATCATAAAATAGACATTCTCATGAACACATGGCAAAAAGAATGGGTCAAAAAGGTTAAGGGATCATGAAGTTATGGATTTTTGAAGTTATGAAGAAAAATGAACATTTAACAAGTGAGAGTAAAGTAAACATTACACTGGCCAGGTTTGAACCCACGTCCTTGGGGTTCCATGCGCTACTTGAAAAATAAAAACCAAAGGTTGGGGCGAGGGCTTCTTCATCTGGGGTGGTGATACATCTGTTCATTAAAACGCAAGCAGTTGTATATATTATATAATACGTTTCCTTTGACTTTTTCAATGCTAACTCAACATCATCATCAACCTCACGCTTTTCATTCTTTTTTCATTTTTCCTTTCATTCTTTTTTCTAGATTTTCTAACAAACATCTCTCTCTCATTTCTCAACCATTTTTCATGAAATAAAGATCAAAGTTGCTTAGAAAAATGTAAGGAACACAATGGTACAATAGGTTTTAGCTAATACTCAAAGATGAAGATGCACGAAGGCCAAAACCAGAAATGAAACTTTAGGTTTCATGCAACTTAAATTCACATAAACAACAAGATAAATTGCATGTATGAACAACCTTAACACAATAAATGCTACATGTTTGCTTCATAAATCACATGGAAATGATGCACGTATAGTGAGTTTCGAAGTGCAAGAATATACCTATTGGAGCAAGGTCCAATGCCTCTTCAATACCACTTCCAACTGATGTTCGATGTCTCTTACAATGTATATGAGTTCCCAAGAGATGGTTGGACTCTTTGGTTTGCAGAATGCTCGAGCCAATTGGGAGAAATGGATGTTAAGGTCAAAAGCTTGCAAAAATGAAGTTTTGCTTGGTAAGCTTGGTGTATGGATAAATGAGGCTTTGTCCTCTATTTATAGTGATCCTTGAGAGTTTAGGAAGCTTCAAATATCATAAAATAATCGTGGCTTATACTGGTTTTCTTGCTTGGTTGGATCTTGCACAAATTACCAAGTGGGAAGCATGGCAAAAGCATGGAGTATATTGAGTGTTTTATTGAGCTTTTTTCTTGAGCATAGGAGTTGACTTGAGGTTTAAAGTTGGTATGAATCAGAACAAAAGCCATTTGGGAGCTCAATGGTACTTCTTGTTGGATTAAAGCTACTTTACATGAATGGAAGTGTAATCTTTATGCAAAAATGGAATACTGCATTGTGTAATGATTTACTTACTTGGATAATGGCTCAAAGTGTATGAGATCTTCTGATTAGAGTGAGATTTAGAGGCAAGAAGTACATGTACTTGGAGATCTTGGGGACTTGTTTGGATTTGCAATGCAAATTGACTTGTAATTCGACCTATGAACCACTTCATGATGTTATCTTCCCAAATTCGATTATCTCAGCTCAAGCATGGGAAATTCTTGATCTTGGACATTTTGGAAATATGGAATTAGGATATACAACTTTAATGTTGAACACTTTACTAGAATAAATTGGGATCTTGGTGAAAAAGTGTCATAAAGTTGGCCACTTGACTAGGTCAACATTCTGAAAATTTCACTAAGTGTTTTATCTCTTGACAAGCAAATGAATCATCCACTTCATGGCCACATATCTCCTTATCCATGAATTTTTGAGATTTCATCACATAAGACAAAGTTGAAGTATGAAGAAGAACCTTTAATGTTATCGTTGGATCAAAGAAAATGGTGGCTTGGATCACAAGTTATGGCCTTGAAAAGTTGGGTACTTGGACATGATTTTTAGGGACTTAGTGAAAATTCCAATTTCTCCATCTTTGCCCCTTTTGAAAATAACCTTTATTTTATTGATTAAACATGATAAAATGAATTCATTTATCATATTTTCATGATCTTTGACTTGAAAAGTCCATGGTTGATCAAAAACCTTAAAAGTCAAACTTTGACTTTAAGCATCCATTGACTTTTCATCAGTTATGTTCAAAACTTTCATCTACTCATGAACCTAACTTCTTGATCCATTTGAATCATATGATTGGTTTGTGAGGACACATTTAAATACCTTGGATAATTCCTCAAGCCATAGGATCATGTTTTGGTCAAAGAGTCAACATTAAGCTGACTTTGGCCAAAACCCTAATTTGGAGTGCCAGATGGATTGTGGCTTGATGAACTTGAATTGAGGTGAGTACAAACTTTGATTTTTGATGAAGGGAGACTATTGATCACCTTGAGACATTCTTGATCATACTAAGACTTGATTGATCCATTCCTTGAACTTCTTGATGCCAAAACCCTATCTTGCAAACAAAGCAAAACAAGACATATATATTTTTTTGTATTTTTGTGGGGTTAGCAAAGCATAAGGGTATACCCAAAAGTACTTAATGACCTTGATTTTATGAAAATGATACAAATGATAAGGGATATTAGGGGTGAAAATTAGGATATTACAACATGAAATTAATCTGAGATTCACAAGCCAGTTACAAATCCAAATTCTATTAGCTGATCCAAGTGAGTGAAAAAATGAATTGGTTGTAATTTTAGTTAGTTCAAACTAGAATCAAAGATTATGTGTTATTACGCATAGGATAGTTAATGGTGAGATTCACTTGTGATATGCTATAAATTTGAAGGCGGACGTGTTTTTTTTTTTGAATTTGCTATGTGGTTATGCATTATGTTTGAGAATTATGCAGGTATGTGCATTCTGGGGTACTTGGAAATTGGCTATTGCAACAAATCTTGTTGTTACACCAGATGCATTACTTGTGGATTATAAGGAAATAGATTTCATACTATCAATGATCTAGATGGATTATACTCAACTAGAGCCAGTAATTTGTTTGGAGAGAGTTGATTTTGTAGCGACGGTGTTTGTTGTTGAGTCCCAATGGCATGAAGGAGATCCAATCCATTATGCCTGGGATTATTTGGCCGTCCAGTACCCATCATTTTGAAGACAGTAGCTTTGAATGTAGTGATAACCTAGGACATCTAATTTTGGAGCAAGGGATGCTTGGAATTGATTTATTGTAGGTGGCTTCGCCCTAGTTTTTGTATGTAAAAGGGCAATGGTACTCTCATGTGTATGCCTCGTTTGGAAATGCTTGACTCGAAATGGTTTGGTTGTTGTATTGGTTAACTTGTATAGGTTTATGAGTCCTTTGTAAGATTCGGTTTTGAATTGTAAGTTAGTGACTAAAATGTGTGAGGAACTTGGTTTAATGGTAGTAATGGATTTTTGGAATGGAAATTGAATTAATGTTTTGTAATGAATGGCGTATGTATGAAATTCTTTGGTTAATGGAATTGAATCGTGGAAATGATTGAAAATTTTCATGGTATTTGAAATTGAAATTTGAACATATGAAGCTTGAATATTCATGTCTTGAAAATTGGGTCATGTAGAGATGTTTTTGTTAGTCATGACTATGCCAAATTCAAAATGGTTAACATATGTGAATGGTTTAGAATGGAATGAATATAATGAAGTGTAGGTTTGCCTTTTTTTATCATGTTAGATTGAAACATGGAAGTAAGTAATGGAATCGGCTTTGAATGAAATGAATGACCATGGGATGATACTTATATCATAAAGGTATTGAAATTGATAATTCAAAGCCCATGATGAAATTGTGAAATGGGGTGACTTTAACTTGAACTTAGGAAGGAATCTTGGACATTGAATAGTAAATTAAATGGAAAATGGTCAAATTTTGAAATGAATCAAGGATTTTGAAATGGACATGAATTGAAGGTGAATGGCTTGAAAATGACTTATAGAAAGTGGTTGACTTTGGTCAACTAGTTGACCAAAAAGTCAACAGTTGACCAAAGTCAATTGTAGATCTCAAATTAGGGTTTTCTTGTAAGGACTTATGTAGGTGGGCATGAATCCTGGTCAAACATAGATGGACCCAAAATGAAGACCTAGACATGGTTTGAAAGCCTTGATAGATCCAAAGCAAATTAAGGCCCAAAAGATCAATGAATTGGTGCAAGCATGAATTCATGGACCAAGGGCTAGTAATCCATACCATATGCATATGAGACATGACCTTGTAAGGGCTAAGAAGAAGTGGGTATGATGAAAAATATGTTGGGCAAAAAAACCTTCCAAAGATGTCTCAGTCAATTACTTACTTGCATGAGCCTTCAAACCTCTGAGGTTAGGGTTTCAAAAGCATATCTTTCAATCAAAGGATTTGGATGGATTAGGATGCTTATCAACCAAGTATTCAACATATAAACCCCCAACTAGGGTTTAGAGGCTAAGATAAGACCCACAGAACAATCATGAAGCCTTATAACCCAATCACTAGCAAATTATGGTTTGAACCCCTCTAAAGAGTACCATGATGGAACTCCATTGAATTCAAGCTTCAAAAATCAAGCCATTAGGGTTTTGCATCCCCTATAACCAAATTAATATCCAAGCTAAACCTCTAGGGTTTCATCTCGTCCAAAGCCCTAGCTTTGCAAACCAAGAACTTTAAATCCACAATGATCAACCACTAGATATGAATGAATGATTGATGCATACACATGAAACATGAGGGTATGTAAATGAGTCTCAAGTTAGGGGTTTAATGATAAGGTGAAAAGGGGAGGGGAAATTTTGGGGTATAACACCACTCACTATGGAAGATATTTTATAGAAATAAATACGCATGCATCTATTATGAATGTGATATTGTTAACTTATTCTTAAATGATTTTTAGAAAGGTAAACTATACAAAACACTAGAATATTCCTATTTTTCTTTCATCTCCAACTACATAAGGAATGTTATTTTTAAAATTTTGCATTAAGCAAGATAAGTTAAGTTTTTAGTTTAATGTTCCTAATGAATTTCATAACAATACAATAGCTATTGTTTAAATAGAATAAAATATAGATCAAACTAGCTTTGTTTAAAAGAGTCATATATAATATGATTATAAACAAATTATTATTATTATTATTATTATTATTTATAATATATTATTTATAACACTACCATATATTAATTATTGTAAGTTTGTGGTAAGAGAGTTGTCATACTCTCAAATTCACCTGACCTTCATAACCCTAATGCATAAGCATATGTTCATCATACATCATTTCATGTGCATCTACACTCATAATAAGCAAGCATGAACTTAAGGCATGTTATTCACATCTGAGAAGCATTAATATCCCTTGATCATGTTAGGGTGTGCCCAAGCCACCCTAAACCCTAATCTTCATCCTCGAGAATTCTCTGACCTTAGGGGACCACTCAAGTTATTCCACTCACCTCCAAATCCCTAATTGGGTGGTGAATCTTGGTTGGAGACTTTGCTTATTCATCTGGTCATCCATTGGACCTCAACCCTAGTTTCTTGATCCTATGTGGCTTGTACAAGTCATGATCCACTTTGTTCCTTGACCTTACCTTTCAGGACCCATAATATCCAAACTTTGATCATGCCTCAACCTTGTGATTTGCTTCAAGACACCTCTTGTACCCCAAACCCTATTTTGTTTGACTGTGGTCTTTGATGGACCTTGTGATCCAAGAAACCCTAATTTATGCACCTCTTTGCTTTTATTCCTTGTCTTACTTGATCACCTCATAACTCATCACTCCACTCACATTCAATTCAAGCTATTTTCGACCATCTTCCACCAAACAAACATTTATTTCATCCATGGTACAAGTTCTTGGTTTGGTCTTAAATCATCAACTTCAATTCATTTGGTTTCATCCATGAACATGGCCTATAATCATCCCACCAAGCATCAAGGCTTGTTTTCCATCAAGATATAAATATTTGAGCTTCAAACTTCATTATGGTTCCTTGGACTTCAAGAAAACTTAAAGTTTCATTTTTACGGCATGATGGTTGGTCATGTTTTGGCAAGTTTGGCCTACCATTTGGTCCAAACCCTATAACTTTTTCATATTTCAACCTTTTGAGGATATTATTTGAGACAAATGTCCTAAGTCAATCCTTATTAAATTTTTATTCAAATCCCAAAACCTAATTCATTGAGTAAGGACCTCAAATTTTGGATTGACCAAGCTGGTCAAGGTGCCTAGTCAGGTCTAGAAACATGTCCACGATCTCCACTTTACATCAATGCCATTTCCACACCACAACTCCTTTTGACCTAATTCTTTTTGCAAATTGTTAAGGGTGTGACAAATATTAATTGGCCTAACTTTCATGCAAAATGTATGATCTAGTTTTAATTGGCCCAAGCGCAAAGTTGTGGTTTCATCATGGTGCATACATAAGACCACACCAGCTAAACACATGTCCATTCATTCATTAAGCCTTCAATTCATATTGTTTCAATTCCTTCTGATCCCAAACACATACTATAACACTTCAAGACACAAATGTAAGTCAACTAGAGTGCAACAAGGTCACATGTGATCAAACCCGAGCTATGTCCAAAAAGTGTAATTTTACCAAAAATGGTTAAAAGCAAAAAAGCCTCAGCACTAATTGAAGCCACCATTGCTTCACCAAAAGGATGCAAGTTGCTAAACCAACTGTAGGAAGCGGATTGCAGGCAAAAGCACAAACCACCCTTGTCCAACAAGATTCTCATTTTGTCACTTTTCGGGTTCCACCCTTTTCTGAAGAATCAACTCCATTTCTCCCTCCAAACTATTTCAACACCTTCCCTATAAAGAGGGGATCATGTTCCATGCATTTGACATGCTTGAATGCCAAAGAACTACTGTTGTAAACTCACTCTTCCCTCCTCCAAAATAGAGTATCAGGTTTGAGGTTTCAAGCAATCTCAACACCACTTAAACATCCAAACACCTCCACCCAACATCCCTAAAGCTATATGAAACCTTGGAACCACTTGAAACCACCTCACATGAGTTTCTCGAACTCTTCGGAACCTCCATCAAAAACTAATTCCGACAAGTTATATAAATTCATCATTTCCATCCAAACAAGTTACCATTCCCTTCCATTTCATTCTCTGATGCTAAGCCCCATGGGTTGAGATTCGATTGTGTAACATTCATCATTTAATTTTATTTTTAGGTTTACATTTTCGTCTGAGTTCTTGAGAAATACTCCATACTCAGAGCCAATAAATGGCTCATGAGTATGGATCAGGCAACGATGACATGAATGTGAGTAGAATCCATTCTTTATTCCTTAAAAAAACTCGAGTTACAGAGGTTGGATTTATGAAAATCTCAAGGTTGAAGATGACACAGACTCGTTGCTTCGCGTGTGTTTTCTTGTTTAAAATTAAAAAAAATATGTTGTCTTGTTTCTCTTGGTTGGGGGGAGTAAGGTGGCATCTGAGTGTTTGAGTGTTCCTTGGTCAACGCGCGTTAGTGTTCTCCCTTTGATCTGACCATTCATTTGTTTTACTTTTCATAAGTGACTTGATCTAAGGGTCATGGTTTATCCGTGTTTATTTTTTAATTGATTTTTATTATTTATTTCATGTAGCACGTTTGGTTAACACCAAAGAGCCCTCGGCTCAGTGGAAAGAGCCCAAGGTCATGGGTTCAACCCCCACCACCCCCATTTTCTTTATTTTTCTCACTTTTCCTTTTTATTTTGTTTTTTTTTCTTCATTTTTATTTGTTTTCATTTCATTTTAATTTCATTTATTTTAACATTTATTTCTTTTCAATCCAACATTGTTATAAAATACACTTAAATATTTTCCATCCACCTATTTTATTTTCACATTATTTATTTTGTTTTGACCATTTTTATTGACATTTTTACCCTTTCTTATTGATGATGGTTGATGAGATCTATTGATCATGGTCATTGGTTTCTTAGGGTTGATAAAATTTTCAATACTTCAAACATGTCAACGAATGATCAATGTATCATTCATGACACTTTGAGGGTATTGATAGATTGCCCACATTTAATCATGTCTAGACCATTTAATGCATAGATGAGACCTCACTTATTGATCCTATCTTGTTGACTCTATTTGGTTGTATTGTTTCCATTGACCACTAACCATCTAACATTTATGCTTAAATGTCTAACTTTTACATTAATTAATCTTTAACTTGTAATTATTTGGGTGATATAATCTTCCATTTGTCAAATCGTTGATAGATGGACTTGGGGTTGTATAACTTTCTTTGGTTCAAATCTATCGTTAGATGATCATCTATCATCTTCAATACTTTTCACTAATGATAAGTTATCCCTTGATGCGCCATATTTTGAGTCATTTGACTTGTGGATAGATAATCCTTAGGTAGTTACTTTGTACATTTGATTACTAACTACTAACTATTCATCACTAACCATTGATATTATCATCTTGTGATTTATTTTCTTGTCAACCTTATTGTATTATAATTTAATTTCAAGCACCCATCATTATCATCATTGTATATATATCCTCATGCATTTTTATTATTATAATTTTCCTTATTATTATCATAATCGAAAACAACAAAAACATGATAAAATTACAAGACCAAAAGGCGCATTCACTTGTAATCAACAGTTGGACTTAGAGGATTTCATTAGGACCCTTGTTTGAGGACCCTGCCATATCTCTTGATACTTTGCCCTAACTTGAATTTTCATCTGTAACTTACAATCTTTTATTATAAGAATAGCATCATGGTACTATCCTAGAGAGACATACTCTATAAGCCCATTATCCACTTGTTAGCATAGGTCACTTTCCATACACAAAGATTTCTCTTGGGATGCCTTACAATGAGACCCTTTATTTCTTACTTGGTTACTTTGTAAATATCCATGTACGTCATCATTTCAAAATCAAAAGCAATAAACCCTTGATTCAACGTCAAGTGGCATTTTCCCAATCAAATTCAAAAATACAATAAAAACATGATTAGTATTGTGCGCCACGAGCCTTAACTGGTGGGGAATAAGTATGGATGGATCTCTCCTACCCTTACTCTTATTATTTTGGACACAAGATGCTTGGTTTGTCTGTCTGAAATATTCGCCTCTGTCCATAGTCTTTAGTGTAATCTAATAAAAAAAACTTTTTTTCATAAACCCTAAAATCAACATCAACTCATCAAGCCTCATTTTTACGCCTTAGGGCATCATACCGAAAACCCTTTTTCAAGGTAAAATCAACCAACACACAAACATTTTCTACTCTAAACTACAGATCTTTGATTCTTCAAAACCCGATGAATGATACGTAGGCACAAGAGCCCTAATCCTTGGCGAGCACAATAATAATAAAAACTCAAATCTCATTCTTTCACACCTTTCTTAAAAAATAAAGCAAATTTTAGATAAATACCCATGCACATAGAGAACTTAAATGGTTCTCATGGAGTACCATGGACGTGAGGGTGATAATACCTTCCCCTTGTATAATCGACTTCCGAACCCATATTTGGTTATGATACCAATCCTTATTCCTTTTCTTTTTTCATTAAGAGGATTTTATCGATTATTTCCCATCTAGTCTCTTTTTACGAGGAAATTAAATAAAATTCGGTGGCGGCTATGTGTTTCATTTTCTTTTGACTTTCAATTCATTTAGTCAATTCATATGCGGTAGCGACAACTGGAGACTATGCTTGGGACCTAGTTTCCCTAAGCAAGTCAAGCCTAATTTAGGTTATTTTTTTGCGTGGGTGGGGGTTTATTTATTTATTTTTTCTGTCTTTATTTTTTAAATTGATTTCTTTATTCCTATAAATATTATCTCATTTGTGCCTTGGCTCTATGATGATGGGATACTGAAAATGGATAATAATGATTGCAAGAAAACCCTGTGTGAAAAACTCTTCACTCGAGTTTGAGAGTAAGCATGAGATAGGAGAGGTTGAGTAGTATTGGAAACCAAGAAGCTCTTCTCGTATGCGACATGCGAGAACCTCGCTTAGGGTAAACTCTTTTAAAGGTATTGATGACCGCCAAGCTTTTGGCTTAAGCATCATTATATTCATTAGAGTTTTTGACTATAAAAACCTTTTGTAGAACATTTAACCTATGGCCAACCTATATCGATGGTCGCGTAGTACAGGTCCTCGAGGAGCTCTCCTCGTGAAGGTCAGTTTGAAGATATCACTCAGAGTAGATTTCCTTGATGAAGTTGTCGCCTGACAAGTAAATTGACATAAGCAACGGACAATCAAGAAAGTCCATGACTCAGAGAGCTGTGTCTAAAATCCAATGTCTCAAGAGCCCTAGATCTTGCAAAGTGAAAACCTTGGTTTGAAAGCAGACATTATTAAACCACATTCCTCATCACAGTGATCTCAGATTATGAACCTGTGCTTGAGTATCGATAAAACCAATAATCTTCTCACCCATCCATCCATGCATTCATAAACATTCATACATCATAATCACAATAAACAAAGTTCTTCGCATCTTGTTGTTTAACGCAGGAATACAAGACACTTTACAAAACAAACATGAATCATCCACCAAGAAAGAGTATATTCTCCTTTTATATAAAAGAGCCACAAACTGAAAACTTGAAGGTTCTAAGTTACGTCCATCAAAGACAACAAGTTCTGAGCAACTTATGGGAATATCTTGGACCTTTTAACCAAAAAAGTTGACTTTAGGGTACTTACAACCTTAGCTAAATACTACGACATCCTGATAAGATGTTTCACTTACCTTGATTTTCAACTGTCCCTAACCTTGGAGGAATTTGAGAGGCTTCTCAACTGATCAATCAGAGACTACAACCCTTTTTCCAAGTTGGAAGAAGGCTTCACTTTGTCCGATCTAGCTTCAGTCTTGGGTATCAATGTGAATGAGTTAGTCGCCAATTGGGAACCCAAAGGTATCTTCAAGGGTCTCACAAATAAATTCTTAGAAGACCATTCTTGATAAATGATCAAAGAAGAAAAGGCAGAGTTTTGTAGCGCAACCTTGGCATTATTGATCCATGGAATTGTTTTATTCTCGAACATAGACAATTTCGTAGATCATTTGGCGGTGGAGATATTCTTAATCGAAAATCCAGTTCCCTTCTTTCTAGTGGATTTCTACCATACCTTCCATATAAGGCATGAGAAAAGAGGGGGAACCTTCCTTTTCCGTGTTCCACTCTTACATCTATGGATGAGGACTCACATGCCTCAGAGAGGACCCTTTTCCTTTAGTAATCTCTCATGGCCCCAAAGATTTTCCTCTCTCTCTCTCTCTCTCTCTCTCTCTCTCTCTCTGTGTGTGTCGATTCTATCCTATGGTACAAGAGAGGGTGGGGAACTAAGGATATCATATTCAGATGTAGAGGGTTCCCAAACATCCCTCTAATATGTACACGTGGTTGCATCAACTACAACCCCGTGCTACTTAAAAGACAACTTGGCCATGCCATGATGAGTCCTCCTAAAGACCAAGACCTTGTACGTATAATTATCAACAATGTGGACCCACTCAATCCGGCCGTGAAAAGATTTAAGAGAGCTTGGACGAGTATAGTCATAATTGACCAAGAATGGGGGAAGAAAAACATCTTAGCCAAGGAACCCTACTTCTTGGGGGTGAATGAGCGAGCTCTAATTGTCAAGATGCCTTTCCTTTTCGACTATTGATTATTCCATTTAATGCCTGAACCTGAGCTCATCTTGCAAGAAAATGTTGACAAGCTTACCGACAAAATACGAGAGCTTGAGTTGGAAAACACTCAGTTACAAGTCCAACTCATTCGTACCAAGCAAAGAAACGAAGTCTTGGAAGACAAGGGTAAGCAATTCAAAGAGAAGTTTGAGAGCAACAAGAAGAGGTTGAAGGAAAAAGAGAATGGGTTGGTGGTGCTCTGTTAGGAGCTAATTCTGAGCTAGACTTCCAAAACAACGAGTTGGGTCAAGCTTGGCACACTATCAAGGACCTTGAGAAAACCGTTGAGTTGTCAAATGCGATGAAAAAAATGGCCAAAGAGGACTACGAGGCCCAAATCCTAGAGCCGAGGTATATTCTTAAAGAGTGCAAGGATCTTTTGGCCAATGAACAGTTGGAGAGGGAGAAGATCTATCGAAGCTTCTTGCACGAGATATTCTAACTTGGAACAACTTGTGAACAAATCAAGAACATGAAGAAGGGAATCTATGACCAAGCTTATTTGGAGTTGCAAAACGATCGCCAATATTGGGAAGAGAGATGCCTTGGGGAAGAAGTTTCAATGGCTCAAATGGATGGCATTATCCAAAATCTATAAACTCTATACAATGAATGGAAAAACAAGTATGCGAGCATGGTTGTATTGACCAATTATGCTCTCCAAGACTTTCCTGAGAAATTAAAGGAAGCGAATTTGATCATGTGCCCAAAAAATACCCCTCTTGAATTATTCAACTTTGTGAAATTCTACAAGAAGACTATGGCAGAACTTATCACCGATATTGAAGCTCTACGCAAGTATCAAGGGGTTACTTTTAGGGTTTATATCTAGTTTGCATGTTTGTTTCCAATTCAAGAACTTGTATTTTTAATTCCTTTGTACTTGTTTCCCAATAATGAATGAATGAATCTTTTTTATGATCCATTTTGTGTGCTCTTCTTCTTGATTGCAATGATAAAATGTTAAGTGTTTCTCACAATAAATAACATGATAACTAAAAGCTTTGCATTAATAACAAAACATAAAAAAATGCATTTATGCATCATTCCGCATTTTCAAAACAAAAACCAAAAACTCATCATCGACCTTTCTTAATAGAATCTGCGACATCAAGTTGACTTCTCGACATCCATACTACACTCGCAATAATCAAAGAGCAATCATAGATCAACTCGAGTAAAACCAAGCTTCTTTGAGAGAAGAGGTGTCCCAAGTTTGCCATAAATGGGACAATTGATGGAAACCATTCAGGCTATAGCCCGTGGACAGGAGACCATGGCTAGAATCCAAGAGGAGATGCATCAAAGAGCCAACATTGCTGCCAACACCGCTATTATAGAGAATCTTGTGCCTCCACAAGGAAACACTCCAATCCAAATCCCTATAGGGGCACCAATCATCAACCCTACAATCATTAAGATTGGTGATCAACAAGATGCATTCTTCAGCTCAAGAGTCGCTTCCGTGTACAACATTTTTGGCCCGCATGCTAACGAAGTGGAAAAGAAAGTTCGTGCAATTGAGGAGAAGTTGAAAGTCATGGAGGGATTCAATGCTATATGTTTGGATGTTGCTGAAATGTGTTTGGTCCCTGGAATAGTTATACCGGCCAAATTCAAAGTCCCCGACTTTGAGAGATATAAGGGAGCAAGTGACCCAAGAACACACATCAGAGCCTATTGCCGAAAAATGGTTGCCTATTCAGATGACGAAAAATTATTTATGCACTTCTTTCAAGACAATTTTAGTGGAGCATCACTAGAATGGTACATTTAGTTGAATGGAACTCACATCCGCTCGTGGAGAGATACGAACGAGGCTTTCTTGAAACACTACAAATATAACACCGACATGGCCCCTAATCGCACTCAACTTTAAAACCTTACTCAAAAGTCTGATCAGACTTTCAAGGAGTATGCCCAATGATAGAGGGAGCTAACCACAAGGGCACAACCTCCTTTGTTGGAGAGGGAGTTGGTAGACATGTTTACGGGAAACCTTCAAGGACCCTATTTGGACAGAATGGTAGGAAGCATGTCCTCAGGATTTTCTGATTTGGTTCTCGTCAGTGAGAGGATTGAAAACATGATCAAAACGGGAAAAATCCAGAATGCTGCTAGTACATCCGGTGTGGTGAAGAAGTCGTATGTTGCTTATGGGAAGAAGCGAGAGGGTGAAACCAATGCATCTGCTATTTTTAGAGGAAGGGCGCCAACGTATCATGCACCGTACCAGCAAGTGTCCGTTGTGGCACTAATTCAGAATTAGAAACCCTATGTGATTCTTGTTGATCAACGAGCCAACCAACAACCCGCTCCATATCAACAACAATAACCACAACAACAAAGACAAAGAAGACAAAGAAGACCAGAAATAAGGTTCGACCCAATTCTAATGCCTTATAGTCATTTGCTACCATACTTGTTGCGTGGATCTTTAGTGCAGTTGAGGGAGTTAGGACCTCCACCTACATTTTTTCCTCCCGGTTACGATGCTAATGCCCGATGCGAATTCCACTCTAGAGCTCCCAATCATTCGATAGAAAATCGCAAGGCACTTGTAGCGGGAAATTCATGATCATCAAGCTATTGACAAGCTAGAGATCAATTAACAAGAGTCGCCACCGTGCTTTTATTGTTTCCAAGGGAAAAGGGAAAAAGTACGAACAAAACCCAATTACTAAGAAGTTTTCAAATGAAAAACTAATAAAAATCAGAGATCACAGGTAAGGGGGTTGGTTACACAGAGGGAAGGTGTTAGCACCTAAACTGTCATATGTACTCCTAGGAAGCCCTTTTTGTGTGCATATGTATTTTGTACAAAGTGATGTTTATAAAACAAATAGAATGGGGGGATGAGAAAAGAATTCATTAATTATATTTTTTTTGTGTTTGACAAGACCTTCAGTCTTGTGCCAACGTACCAACATATAAATGAGGGATCAAAACCTCGTAGTTCGTGCTAGAAATTTCAAAATGAGTGTGTTGTTTTTTAACAAAATTTAAGTTTGAAAGGCACAAAGGCCTAAAATGATTTGAATGGGTTAGTTATTTTTGGTTTTTTGGAAGTTTAAGTCAAGTATGATTAAGTTTATTCACAAATTTGATTTAAGAAAATAAGTTTGAAAAATGCAATGGCATAAGGCCAAAGTTTCTACCTTTTTGTAAAAGTGGTCAAAGTTTAGAACAAAAGTAGTTCATACAAAGAAGGTTTTAAAAATGGAGGGAGAGATTTTGAAATTAAAGAAATAGGGAGAAGATGAAGAGACTACCCTATGCACAAAAATTTAAAAGTTTAAAGTTGAAAAGATCTGACCGAATGGGAGCAATCCAATAGACACGTATGTCAATAGAAACCCAGAATTCCCTTGGACCTTTAGAATCAAGCAACACACAAATGCACAATTATATCAATCTTGAAGAGCAAAGGCATCAAATAAAGATGGCCTCATCCAAGCTTATCCACTTCATGATCTTCTTCAAAATAGCATATGTAGCAGATGAATTCCACAAGTCACAGGTTCAACATAACAGCTTAACAATGATCAATGTTGCAGATGAACTGGAGAGATCTTGCATGATGCATCAGATGAATTTCAAATTGCAAGCACTTAGTTCTTTAACAAATTGGCATTGGCCAATTCCATTAGCAAAGGAATGTTGCCTAAGTTCTAAGTCCAATTGAGCAAGATCGAGCCAACAGTCCACTCAAAAGTCTTTTAGGGTTTTTTGTTATTATTATGTGCATTAATGGTCAAAGACCACACAAACAAACAAAGCAACAAAGTATATCACACAATATGGTCCAAGTGGATAAAGTGAAGATTACATTAACATAAACAATTAGAATGATATGTATAATGGCAAATGATAATAAAGTGCTAAAAGTAAATTTCATAAAAGTAAAGACTTGAAATTAAAAGTTAATGGTTAGTAAGTTAGTAATTAGTTTTGTTTTGCTTTTGATTTCAAGACATTCTTTGGAGAACACTCAACCCACTTGCCACAAGCATGGATCCTTGAACCAAAATATCTTCCAAAGAAAGGAAAGAAGGCCAAGTTTCCATACAATACCATGGAAGAGAGGAGACTTACAATCTCATTAACTAGAATTCTTATGCCTTTTATGTCACAAATTTAGCGCTATGTTAAGCAATCGTAATTGGACTTATATAGAAGTCATAACTATTTGAGGCCAGACAATAGACTTTTGGTGTTAATGCATGTTGGAGACATAGTATTATGAACTATGCTCATTTAAACATACCACACATAAAAAATATGCAAATGTGTGGCCTAATCTCATCCATACTCATGTTAATCTTTCAATCAACAAGCATTAGGACTTTGAGATGTCATTGGCCAATTGAAATGAATGGATGAAGAAGGGGAATTAGATGAAGATGGAAAGGGATGAATGAGATCACAAATTGGTCAAAGGAGGACTTTTACCAAATTAATATTATTCATTCATTTTGGGAGATGGAATGTCCATTCCATCAATCCCCTAAATCCAATAATATTAACTTGACAAAGTCAAATCAACCTTGGCTAAGGCCCAACAACAAATAAGGAACTCAAATAAGTCAATACAAATGGTCAACACAATTAAAATGGCATTTATTCAATTAAAAAATAGTAAAATAACGCGTTAAATTTAAATATATTTTGTCCAAATCCTAAAATCTCATCAAAACACCAAATAAATGGCCATGACATTTATCATAGGTCAACACAAGGTCAAAGGACCTTGGAGAAAAAATTTCATAATTTTTGGACATTTAAAAATATTTTTAAATAGTTAAAAATAAATGAAAAATCAATTAATTCATGAAAAATATTAATAATGATCCAACAAATAATTTTAATTCAGAATATGAAAAAGAAAAATAGTTGAAATTTTCTGGTGAAAGTCTCATATTTTTTGGATCAATATTAAATTTATTATGCATTATTGAAGAAAATGGTATTAAAAGGAAATTCAGAAAATCCAAAAATACGTGGACCATCAGATCTCCCTCATTAATTGAGGTGGCAGATCTGATGACCCACAATGCGCGTTCCACCAATGTCCTAGTCAACAGTGTTGTAACATGAGTAATCACAAGGCACGACTAAGATTGAAACGTGGAACATGAATCACACGGCTCAAGCTCAAGACACATCATCACTAGAGCCAGAGCTCCGGTTGTCTTCTCCGGTGAGCTTCACCGGACTGGTCAACATGAACCATCACCAAAATTCAAAACAGGGACATGATTTTAAAGAGAAAACAACACTGAGCACGAATATCACCTCCAATTCATCCAATTCCAACTATATTGAGAGATATGTGGATTTGAAAAATGAGGTTCATGATCTGAGTTTCTTCGATTTGGCCTCAAAGCAACTCAATCTTTTTACCTACATTGATATGAATTTATACAACTCAATAATCAATGAAATTGAGCAAGAATCAAGGAGAATCGAAGAGTTTAAAATTTTTGCAAGTTACCTTCAATGGAGGTCTGAGCTTGCTAGATCTTGATCTAAATCGTGCTTGGCTTCACTTCAATTGCTTGCAGGAGTGGAATGGAAAGGCTTAGAAGCAATGGATTCCTGGAGAATTGAATTCCAAAACAGTGGAGATTCAAGCTCAAATTCAAATGAATTTATTAGGGTTATCCTCTTAGTGTGAAGGGTTTTCAATTTATAGAGAAATCAAATGATATTTATACACTCTTTCCACTTTCCAAATTTGGTAAAATGATGATGCCATGCTGCATGGGCGCGCATAGGCCCATGGAATGATGGTTTGAAAGTCCAAATGAATGGTCAGATCCTTTGAAGATGGATTGGATTGCAAGGTACACGTGCATTGTCACTTGAAGATTGATCCATACAAATGATATCATCCTGTTTAAGCCATGCGCAGCCTATGCATTTTCATCCAAAATGCATGAACTTTAGCTCTTTGGAAAGGTGAGATCAAGAGGAACAAGTTTGATGTTGAACACTTTTTCATTTGGATCTTGGAACTTGGAGATATTTGAGGTGGAAGTTTGGAAAAGTTTGACATATCAAATTTTTTCTAAGTGTCAAGCCATATGTCTCAATATTCCACCTTGCTTAACTTTTTATAGGAGCTTCAAATAAGAAACGTGTCTTCATCAAAGTTGAATCTCTCTCAAAGACCTTCAAAATGGTCACCAATTTCATGTCATTTAGATTTGAAATGATAGAGTTATGCATTTTTGAAGTTTGGAAAAATCACTTGATCAATGGTATAAGTCAAAAGTGACCTATAATGTAGCCTCATATCACATGTTCAAAGAAGTTGAATTAGCTTCCACTACAAAAATCAAAGTTTAAGTAGACACATTGAATTTGATTGTGCAACTTGGAAATATTTCATCTCATAAAAATTGAGCAAGTTATGGCCTTGGGAAGTTGACTTTCAAATTAGGGTTTAGACAAAATGACCTATAATGTTTAAACATAGAAAACAATTTTCCAAGAAACACTAGCTCTAGGTCTCAACATGAAAGTTGTTTATAATGTCATTTAAAGTAAGTTTTATCTTGGAATCATTTTCATATGGTGAAAAGTGTAGGAGATAGGATCTAGGGAGACCCAGTTTTGATTAGATGAATCCATCTGGCCAACCACCATCAACCAACTTGCTAATTTCCAAATCTTTTGACTTTATTGGCTCATGGTAGATCATATATGCATAAGATGATGTAATTTTAAGTGTACCTTGAGAATTTTGATCAATTGGTGAGATAGCTTATTGGAGAAGTTACTCAAGATACCCAGTCAAACTAGGGTTTCCAAGGCAAATCACCCTCAAACCTTTGAAGAAAACTTGATCAATATAACATGTAGGGATCATTGGGACTCATATATGATGTTCATAACCATTATTGAATCAATTCTTGGTTTTGCTTTTTGTTCATGAGGGTCTCAAACCCTAGATGTGATCAATGAATCAAGGAGATCATGCCCCTACCTACAAAAGAGTTATATAGATACAAAGACATATTTTTGGTATTTTGGTTAGTGAAATGATAATATACAAGTATGATATAATCACAAAGTGCTTGGTGATATCTCCCAAAACAAACCTAATGGAAGAGGGGTAAGGAGAAGGCAAATTTACCGAGATAACGCACTTTTTCGAAGAAATTCCCAAAATAACCCAGTTTTCAAAAAAATTCCCAATCTACCCCACTTTTAGAGAGAGGCGCCAATTGGATTGGCGCCCCCTCTTAAAAATTGCAAGGAGGCGCCAATTGGATTGGCTAGGGCACCTGCCCTAGCCAATCCAATTGGCGCCTATGTGTAATTTTTAAGAGGGGGCGCCAATCCAATTGGCGCCTCCCTTAAAAAAGTCTCAAATGAAAAATCTTCCAACATGAAAGTTATAGATCTTTTCAAGACAATGAATTTGGATATAAATTTTGCAACATTTGGAGTTTTTATGAGAAAGTTATGGGTAGTTGACGTTGGACTTCTGAGTTTTTGAACTGTTATCTGACCTATAATGTATTGCATTATTGCATGTGTTTATTTTAGGAATATGAATTTTTGTCCAACATAAAATTTGAAGTAGACAACTCAAAATTTCCAATTCAATTGGTCCCACCTCAAAATAATTAAAAATGAGTGAGTTAGGTCTCTGCGAACTTCACCCAAAATTAGGGTTTCTGTCAAAATGCCCTATAATGTTTTGAAATGAATGATGAGCTTCCAAGTTTCAAATGGATTTTTGATGAACATGAAAGTTGTTCATATGGCGACTGTTGTTAAAACTTGAATGGAGGCGCCAATTGGATTGGCTAGGGCAGGTGCCCTAGGCTAGGGCAGGTGCCCTAGGCTAGGGCAGGTGCCCTAGGCTAGGGTAGGTGCCCTGGCCAATCCAATTGGCGCCTATGTGTATGTTTTAAAAGGAGGTGCCAACTCAATTGGCGAGTCCCTCATAAAATGCCTTTTTTGTCTTATAAATAGATGCGTTGTGTGACCTATTGTTCCACAACTCATATAATTATTTGGCTATCATGTTTGGTGTTCGTCGCCGATACGGTAAGGTGATTTATGCGAGAGACAAACCTCAATTGCTGATGCTGTTTTGGAACATCACCACGTTAGATCAACTGAAGAGGGAGCTGGTTCGATGGTTAGATGGGAAAATTCCAGAAGGGAAAAAATCAGAAGTATTGAGAGACTTGACAGTATCTTTGGTTGGGTGCGAATGAAGACTGATAAGGATGCTAGGGAAATGATGTTTGGTCGAGACGACATTAATTTGATTGTTGTAATCAGTTAGAATTATTTATGTTTTCAGATGTTTTGTACTGATGTTGGTTATGAAACTCGTTGTAACAAGAACTTAATGATATATATTGATTGATTGTTACAGAAATACAATGTTACAAAAAGCATAAGATCAAGATAAAATGTTACAAAAAGCTTAAGGTCTAGATAAAATGTTACAAAAATCTTAAGATCTAGATGATGCTCCTTGATTGGGACAGTTGTTTTTGTTGTGTCCTGGTTGACGACAGATACTACATAATCTTATCATTTTATCTGTGGAATCCATCTCTATTCTGATACGTGTGCTGTTTGGCATTCCTTTCTTCTTTCTACGCATCTCTTCATTGTGCCAAACAATATCTCCTTCATATGGAGGCCAGTAATCCTCCATTGGTAGTACTGAAAAGCTTTGACTATATACATTCATGATGGTGTTGGCCTTGTACACATCAGATAAATGGGTGTAAGCGTCTTGACGAGTATAAGCGCATGCTGCAATGACATGGGAGCAAGGTATGCGGAAGGCCTGAAATTTTCCACAATCGCACCAACTTCTGTGTAGTTTAACCGCGTAGGCTAAATTTGGTCTCCCCTCGCTGTTGCCCATTGTTTCCTGGACGCTGAAATTTTGTCTTTGACGGTCAAACACTGTTACAGCGTGTGTCGTAGCTTTGATGCTCTCCTCTTTCATGACCTTCATGCAACACTCACTGAATACTTGTCCAGACATTAACACTGCACTCCATCTTTCACCTCTGGTTGCAAACATAGAAGCCAACCTATAATAGGTTGATCTTACCAAGGCGGTTATCGGCAGGTTTCGAATTCCTTTGAAAACCCCGTTCATGCATTCCACAATGTTTGTTGTCATGTGGCCCCATCGACAACCACCGTCAAATGCTCTTGTCCACTGCTCTACTGGGATGTTATTTATCCATCTCCCCGCGTCTTCATTAGACAGACGAATCTCATCACGATAATATTGAAAAGACGGTTGAGTTAAAGCATACCCAGCATTCACCACCTTCTTGCGAAGATTCTTATCTTTTATAGCACGCATGAAGTTTTGTGCAATGTGTCTGATACAGTAGACATGTGTAGAAGGAGGATCATGCCATCCGTTGTCATGGTTGTTGTAGGCACTTTCGATGGCAGCATGTCTATCAGAAATCAAACATAGATTGGCTTGTGGAGCGACATGCGTTCTGAGATGTCGAAGAAAGAAACCCCATCCACCAGCCGTTTCACCTTCAACAAGAGCAAAGGCAATGGGAAATACATTGTTGTTACCGTCTTGTGCAACTGCCATGAGCAAAGTACCCTTGTATTTTCCGTATAACCAAGTGCCATCAATTTGCAGGAGAGGTTTGCAGAAAGCGAAACCTTTGATGCACGGGTCAAATGCCCAAAAAAGACGGTGAAATATTCTATTACCTGTAGCACAGGTTCCGTCTGGCATCATTGCTGGCACTGTCTCCAGAATTGCCACAGTTCCTGGGACATAAGTTTTTAGTGCCCATAAAAACCATGGTAATTCCTTGAATGAGTCCCCCCAGTTGCCGAAAACCTTCTCAACAGCCTTTGTCCTCGCAATCCATGCTTTCTTGTAAGATGGAGTATAATTATATGTTGTTCGGATATGGGATATAATTATACTCACCTTCACTGATGGGTCTTTATTTACCAATGGCAGAATGTCTTGACATATCAAAGTTGTGCTCAGTTTACGGTGATCTTGTTCAACGTTAGTTGCAACGCAACTGTGTGGTGGGTCTATTGAGGCGATCTCCCAAGAGTCATTTTTCTTCTTGTAAGATGCAGCCAAACGAAACTTACAAAGCATGTTACGACATTCGATAACATACCTTCTAGAGTCAGTGCGTTTCACTGTAAAGTCAGCAAAGTTGTTCATATGGTATTTTTTTATTGCCAAGACACATTCCTCTTTGGTACGAAACATGTCTCCCACCTTTAATTCGCCTACTGGTCTCGGATACGGATTATAGAAGACACTGTCGGACGTTTCATCGTCGTGAAGATCCATATTTGTCATAGGTTGAGGAGGATTGTAGGCATGAGTAGGAGGTATTGGTGGTGGTTGAGCCTCATCTTCATCGTCGTTGTTCAGGATGTGATCAACATGTACCTCAGTCTCCTCCTCTTCTTCATCAACAACGTCGACCTCTACTTCGGCTTCTGGGTTGAGTTCATTTGACCATTGTGCATCATCTGCAGCATCTTCACCAGCTGGATCCTGATCGGTTAGTTGAGACTGTTGAGACGGTATACATGGTTGTATAGTAATGTACAACTCGATACAATCCATGCCTGAATGTTCATGACTAAGAAACATGCTTTCAACATCTTCATCGTCTCGTATCTTTAGGGGGAAAAACTTGCATTGACCATTCTCAAAAAATATAGGATTCTGATATGTCAACATCTAACCCCCAACAACATTCTCAGCCCGGTTACTCACAACCACCTATCCGACAAACTTTCCGTTCCACAAACACACAAACATACAACCAAAACATGCCATTCACCCAACCCCAAAACCAAGAACATCCCCCATACCACCACCAACAAATGGACCATCAACCTTCGACCGAACATCGCTTCGCACCCACACCATCACCCTACCAAAGTCGCCTTAGCCAAAACACTAACCGCCCCATCACCTACCGTAGCCAAGAACCCCAAACATCACAATACCAAAACATCCCACAACCATATCTCTTCCAAACACCCCAACAACCTTTCCAACCTTTCCTAGACCCATCATTGTCACCCATGTCTCCCTTCAACCGTCCCGGTCGCCCATCCATGAGTCAACCACACCCCAACTTCTCTGGCATGGGTCATGAGCTCAGCTACACCGGTACACCATCATTGAATACTGAAGACTATGCTGACTTGGCTGAATACCTCAACGGATCTTCTCCTGTAGGAGGTAATGACGCTCCAGGACCATCAGATGAAAAACACCGGTGCAGAATCGTCAACGTGGGTTAGGGCCAAGGGTTAGGGTAGCTAGGGGATGTGGGACCGGAGGTCGGTTACGTGATCCCGGTCATCACCATTAGGATTCTTTGTGTAAAATCCAAATTTTATTAATATCAATTCGTATTATGTCAAATTTATCTTTGTGTAAACTCCAAACATTAGGTTTCTTTCATAATTCTAAAATAAACACATATCATAATACAAAACATTATAGGTCAAAAACCCTAATTCAAGGACTTGTTATTTTTATGTTGAAGGGCTTGAATTTGGTCCCTTTTGGCAAAATTCACATACACATGTTTTGACAGAAACCCTAATTTTGGGTCAAGTTCGCAAGGACCAACCTCACTCATTTTTAATTATTTTGAGGTGGGACCAAGTGCATTGGAAAATTTAAGATGTCTACTTCACTTGTTATGTTGGACAAAAATTCATAACTCTAACACAAACACATGCAATAAGACAAAACATTATAGGTCAGATAACAGATAAAATGTCAAAGAGTCCAACTTCAACTGCCCATAACTTTCTCATAAAAATTGCAACTGATGCAAAACTTTAGTCCAAATTCATTATCTTGAAAAGATCTACAACTTTTATGTTGAAGGTTTTGTCATTTGAGGCTTTTATCATTCAAACTAAAGGGCTTGAAGTTGGTCCCTTTTGGCAAAATTCACATACACTTGTTTTGACATAAACCCTAATTTTGGGTCACGTTCGCAAAGACCTAACTCACTCATTTTTAATTATTTTGAGGTGGGACCAAGTGCATTGGAAAATTTAAGATGTCTACTTCAAATGTTATGTTGGACAAAAATTCATATTCCTAAAAGAAACACATGCAATAATACAAAACATTATCGGTCAGATAAAAGTTCAAAAACTCAGAAGTCCAACTTCAACTGCCCATAACTTTCTCATAAAAAATCCAAATGATGAAAAATATATATCCAAATTCATTGTCTTGAAAAGATCTACAACTTTCATTTTGGAAGTTTTTTCATTTGAGGCTTTTTTAAGGGAGGCGCCAATTGGATTGGCGCCCCCTCTTAAAAATTACACATAGGCGCCAATTGGATTAGCTAGGGCAGGTGCCCTAGCCAATCCAATTGGCGCCTCCTCCTAAAAGTGGGGTAGATTGGGAAATTTTTTGAAAACTGGGTTATTTTGGGAATTTCTTCGAAAAAGTGGGTTATCTCGGTAAATTTGCCTAAGGAGAATGCCAATGTATGATCCCAATGCAGATGCTTATGAGGGAAATGCATGAGGGATCTTAGGGTCAAAATTGGGGTCTTACACATGCCCCTATTTAAGGACATTCTAACTGAGGAGGTGAAGGTTAAAATCTTCGGCTCGACTCAGTAGAATGGGCTTAAATAACAACATAGAGAAACAAATTTTGGTCCCTAAGAGACCTCATGATGCATATGATATGAATGCAAAAGTTAATGCTTTGTGGAGAAATATTGCCACAAAGGAAAAGAAATCAGAGAGACTGAAAGTCCGCAGGAGTATAATGCATTTCGTAAGGAAAACTCGCTGGGGAGACAAAGACTCTGGGGGGAATAAAAAGGAGTTATGCGCAGGCCAGACTACGACTTAAAACTACTAGGGGACTCGAGAGGATCCATATAACAATGGAAAGACTCAGTCGGGGAAAAATAACTGCACCTGCAGGGGATACGAATAAGTCAGGATAAAACTGAAGTATTCGACTCATGCAGGGGAACAACAATTTCACTAAGGAAATGCGCACTCGACTCCACTGGGGAAACATTACATTTCCACACAGGAGGAGCAGAAATCTATTACCTACTACCTGTTACTGGGTAAGGAGATAATAAAGATCTGATAGAGAGACCACCCGTCATCGGTTAGGATGAACATATCAAGGATGACTCGCTGAGGAAAAGCCAGGAGGGAATATTCATTACCAGTTACTGGGTAAGAATAGCCTTCCTGGGGAAAACTGCAGAAAAATAGGATTTACAACTACCAGTTACTGGGCAGAAGACCAAAGGGTGAGAGTATCTGTCATCGGTTAAGATGAACATATCAAGGATAAACTCGACAGGGAAGAAAATCTGTCATTAGTTAAGATGAACATATCAAGGATAGACTTGCCTGGGGCTGTCAAGAAGGATACCCGTCATCGGTTAGGATGAACATATCAAGGATATACCAACTGAACAACAAAAGGGGGAATTACATCTATCGAAAACTGGATAGAAAACCGTCGAAGAGAAAAATCTGTCACCGGTTAGGATGAACATATCAAGGATTCACTCTGCGAGGGGACAAAGAAGGATTTACAACTACCGGTTACTGGGTAGAAGACCAATCAAAGAGAAAATCCATCACCGGTTAGAGTGAACATATCAAGGATAGACTCTGAAAAGGGGAATAAAAGTAGGGATTACATCTATCAGCTACTAGATAGAATACCACAAAAGAGAAAATTCGTCACCGGTTAAAGTGAACATATCAAGGATTAACTCTGCACAGGGGAAAAGAAGTAGGATTTACAACTACCGGTTACTGGGTAGAAAACTGACAAGGAGAAGAAAACTCGTCATCGATTAAGATGAACATATAAAGGATTAACTCTCTGAGGAACCAAAATAGTAATTACAACTACCTTTTTACTGGGTAGAATACCAAAGGTGAGACTATCCATCACTGGTTAAAGTGAACATATCAAGGATAGACTCCATGGGGAAAGAAAAGATATCCGTCACCGGTTAGGATGAACATATCAAGGATATACTTTTCGAGGAAAGGATCCACTAGGGATACTACTGAGGAGAAAAAGGGTACGTTTGCCGGGTATTGGGCAAGAAGTAACAAACTACCAACTAAGAGGAATATTACCAATTACTGGGTAATAGACTCTTAGGGGACCAAAGTATCTATCTAGGTAAGAGCTAGAAAGAACAATCAATCAAGACTTAACCCAATGAGGACATAACTCAAGGGGAGGAATTCCATCCAGAAAATTTGCCAGAGAGGAAACTGAAATAACAGTCGTCCACGAGGAAACGAGCTCAATGGGGAAACATAGAAAGGTTAAAGTCTTTTCTGCTTAGGGGCTGACACTCTACAATTGAAAGAGGACAGACACCAGATTTGGTATGGGGATAAAGTACCGCCATAATAGAGAATGAAAATCTCAAACAAATCAAATATGAAGATGCAGGATATGCAGATCATGAATTTATATGAATGTATATGCGTATGTATATATGGTGATTATGCTGACAAAACGATCACGAAGGATACAGAGATGTCGCAAAGAAATTGAACCACCGGTACAATCCTCGGTCAATCCACAAAAATCATGGAGACAAACTACTGGAGAACAGAGAGATCCACATCCCAAAGGCTCAACCCTGGCTGGGGAAAGAGATCTGCTGAGGAGAAAACATCCAAACCGTAAGGAATTTTAGGTCAACACCATAAAAATGGGAGGCAACCCTACTGGGGAAGAATCAAAAAGCTGCTTAAGAACCATGAGGAAACTCTGACTGGGAGCAAAGATACAACGATCGATGGGGACACCAAGGCGATCTATTGGGGAAAGATCAAACATCTTCTGATGACGATCTGCCTGCTGAGGAAATACGAATTCCACTGGGAAGGCCGAAACTCTATTGGAGATGGAGAAAGAAACTCCACTAGGATGTACAAACATCTTGGAAACTTCACTGGAAAACAATACGCCACAGAGTATATGAATCAACCAACTTAGCTGGGGAAAAAGAAAGAAGCTCCACTTGGGGATCACACACTCCACCGGGGAACTGAATCCGCTAGCTGGGGACAACAACACTCTACTAAGGAAATGAGTCAACACTGATGACTAGAGATACCCGAAGAGTTACTGCTTGGGGAAATCTCAGATGCTTCGCACTTAAGAACTTGCTTCTTACTAAAATGTTGTTGATATTACTGTTACTTGCTTTGGAAAAGTTTTTTCTTTTATTATATATTTAAGAAAATTTGATTTAAAAATTTAATTTCAAAATGATCATAATAAAATTTAAAACTATTAGCTTAAGTAAATAAGAGTAGAAACAATTGGATAAAAGCTCAACTTTATTTAATGAAATGGTAATCTGTAAATGACAAGACTCCATGGATTTTACAAAGTTGAAAATGGTAATTTATATTGGAAAAGGGTTACATTGAATGCAAATGATCCTTAATCCTTCTACCAAATCTTGATATCCACTGTGCTCTTAACCGTTGCTGGAGATGAAACGATGTCAACCCTTGTGTTCAAACAAGTCTTCAAAAAAATCACCGAAGATCAGCAGGATGCAGTTACTTGCCATAATCCCTAATTTTTGCATAAGTTTCCCCAAGGTGGGGTACTCAACTTATCGGGAATTTTTTTTCCTGTTTTTATGTCTCTAATTTTTGCCTGGATCGCCCTTTCGTGTTTTCAATCCACCGAGACGCTCATTTTTGCCTAAGCCTCCCTTTCGGGTTTTCAACTTAGCGAGTTGTTCTTTTCCTTTTTTTAGGCGAAGTATTTCTTGACTGCATCTGCGTTCACAGGACGAGTGAACTCTTCAGCATCCATAGTTGTAAGAATCAATGCACCGCCTGAAAAAACTCTCTTAACAACATATGGGCCTTCATAATTGGGAGTCCATTTTCCTCTGGAATCTGGCTTGAACGATAAAATCTTCTTGAGCACAAGGTCCCCTTCTCTGAACACACGGGGTTTGACCTTCTTATTAAAAGCTTTCTTCATCCTCTGCTGATATAACTGACCATGACACATGGCAGTCAATCTCTTCTCTTCAATCAAATTCAACTAGTCGAACCTGGTCTGACACCATTAAGCTTCAGTCAACTTGGCTTCCATGAGCACACGCAACGAAGGAATCTTAACCTCTACGGGGAGCACTGCTTCCATACCATAAACGAGAGAGAAAGGGGTTGCCCCTGTTGAAGTGCGGACGGATGTACAATACCCATGCAAAGCAAAAGGGAGCATCTCATGCCAATCCTTATATATGACAACCATCTTCTGGATAATCTTCTTGATGTTCTTGTTCGCAGCTTCAACAACCTCATTCATCTTGGGTCTATAGGGAGAAGAATTATGACGTGCAATTTTGAAATCTTTGCAAAGAGCTTCCACCATATTGTCATTCAAGTTTGAACCATTATCAGTAATGATCTTACTTGGCATACCATAACGACATATAATCTGAGTCTTGATAAACCTTACAACAACTTGCTTGGTTACATTTGCATACGATGCTGCTTCAACCCATTTTGTGAAGTAGTCAATTGCCACTAGAATAAAACGATGTCCATTCGAAGCTTTGGGCTCAATCATCCCAATCATATCAATTCCCCACATGGAGAAAGGCCATGGGGAAGAGATAACATTCAATAGTGTCGGAGGAACAGGAATCTTATCAGCATAAATTTCACACTTATGGCATTTCTTCACAAACTTGCAACAGTCAGATTCCATTGTCAGCCAATAGTAACCTGCTCGCAACATCTTCTTCGCCATTGCATGTCCATTGGAATGAGTACCAAAGGAACCTTCATGCACTTCGGTCATCAATAAGTCTGCTTCGTGTCTATCCACGCATCTGAGCAAAACCATGTCGAAGTTTCTCTTGTACAGTATATCACCATTCAAGTAGAAATTACCGGCTAATTTTCTCAAAGTCTTCTTATCTTTCAAAGATGCCCCAGGCGGGTAAATCTGACTTTGGAGGAAACATTTGATGTCGTAGTACCATGGTTTCTCGTCTTTAATCTCTTCAACAGCAAACACATGAGCTGGCCTATCAAGACGCATCACAGATAAATTGGGAACTTCATTCCAATATTTCACTACAATCATTAATACCAATGGTGCAAGAGCATCTGTCATTCGGTTCTCATCTCGAGGGATGTGGTGAAACTCAACTTTGGTAAAGAAAGTTGAAATCCTCCTCGCATAATCTCTATATGGTATCAAACCGGGCTGATTTGTCTCCCATTCTCCTTTAATTTGATTCACAACCAAAGCCGAATCACCGAAGACATCCAAATACTTGATTCTGAGATTCATGGCCTCTTTAAGCCCCATATTGCAAGCTTCATATTCTGCCATGTTGTTTGTACACTTGAAAGTCAATCTAGCTGTAAATGGTAGATGTGTGCCTTGAGGAGTAATAATCACTACCCCAATTCCATTTCCATATTGATTAACAGCTACATCAAATGCCATGCCCCAACGGGAACCAGGTTCTGGCCCTTCTTCTAGCAATGGTTCATCACAATCTTTCATTTTCAAGTACAAAATCTCTTCATCAGGAAAATCATACTGCACCGACTGATAATCTTCAATCGGTTGGTGAGCCAAATTGTCAGCCAAGATACTACCTTTGATTGCTTTCTAAGATCGGTATTCGATATCATACTCTGATAACAACATCTGCCAACGGGAAACCCTCCCAGTTAAAGCAGGCTTCTCAAAAACATACTTGATTGGATCCATTTTGGATATCAACCAAGTGGTATGATTCAACATGTACTGACGCAGACGCTTAGCAGCCCAAGCCAATGCGCAACAAGTCTTCTCAAGCATTGAATATCGAGTCTCATAGTCGGTGAACTTCTTATTGAGGTAGTAGATTGTAAATTCTTTCTTTTCAGCCTCATCTTGCTAACCAAGAACACAACCCATACTTTCTTCTAGCACAGTCAAATACATGATCAACAGTCTTCCTTCAATAGGCGGAGACAAAATCGGAGGCTCAAGCAGATATTCCTTGATACTGTCAAAAGCTTTATGGCAGTCTTTGGCCTAATCACAAGACTGATCTTTCTGAAGAAGCTTGAATATAGGTGCACATGTGGCAGTCATGTGGGAAATGAATCTGGAAATATAATTCAAGCGGCCGAGAAAACCTCTGACTTGCTTCTCAATTTTGGGCGCAGACATCTCTTGTATTGCTTTGACCTTGGCAGGATCAACTTCAATACCCTTCTCGTTGACAATAAAGCCCAACAACTTACTAGAACGAACACCAAAAGTACACTTATTGGGATTCAAGCGGAGAGTATACTTCCTCAAACGCTGGAATAACTTCAACAAATGCTCAACATGTTCTTCTTCATCAATTGACTTAGCAATCATGTCATCGACATATACTTCAATCTTTTTATGCATCATATCATGAAAAAGAGTAGTCATCGCTCTCTGGTAAGTCGCACCAGCATTCTTTAGACCGAAAGGCATCACTCTATAACAGAATTTTCCCCAGGGTGTAATGAACGTGGTCTTCTCCATATCCTCGGGTGCCATCTTGATTTGATTATATCCGGAAAATCCATCCATAAACGAAAAGACTTTGAATTTAGCAGTATTATCTACCAACATATCAATGTGTGGTAGAGGGAAATCATCTTCCAGTCTGGCTTTATTCAAATCTCTATATTCAACACACATGCGGACTTTTCCATCTTTCTTTGGCACAGGCACAATGTTGGCCACTCACTGCTGATACTCAACAGTCACAAGGAATCCGACATCGATCTGCTTTTGAACTTCCTCTTTGATCTTCACAGCCATATCAGGATGTGTTCTTCTCAACTTCTGCTTGACTGGCGGGCATTCTGGCTTCAACGGCAATCTATGCTCCACAATATCAGAATCCAACCCAGGCATGTCTTGATAGGACCAAGCAAACACATGTGAATACTCTCGAAGAAGATCAATCAACCCCTTCTAAGCATATGGACACAGTCGAGATCCAATCTTGACTTCCTTCACATCATCTTTGGAACCCAAGTTGACTAGCTCAATCTACTCTTCAAACGGCTGAATAATCTTCTCATCTTGCTCAAGAAGACGAGACAATTCATCACTCACTTCTACATCACTTTCCTCCTCGGCCTCAAACACAGGGAATTCAAAATTTAGAGAAAGAGAAGAATCATTGTATTCAATGGGGTTAGGAACCAACCTGCATAATGATTTGATATTTTAATTTTAGAGAAGTGAATTTGTGACCAAATATTATGCAGATGGACAATTATATTGTTTATTTATGTTTTTTTTGTGATTACCATTTTCAGAAATAAACAAAAAGTAAAAATAAACATCAAAGATGTGGATGAATAGAATTAATTTTATTGATGATCAAATTAAAATGCCCAAACAATGTTCACTTCTCCCTTAGGCATAGGAGAAGGATTTTAAAATATAAAAGCAATTACTTAGATCGATGCAAAATAACAGGAATATCAACAGCAGTCCAATTGTTGCATGTCTGTCCATGCGTCACAAAGTTGGTGCAGTCTTCCTCTTCATTGTCCTCTAGCACGACAGCTAAGTGTTGTTCATTCCCATGAATGAACCCTCCGCTATGGAAACTGAGTTGCATCTCTTCAGATCTAACAGTTGACGAGCCCTTCTAGAACCCCAAACCAGTTCTTCCCTTGTTGTCGACGACCTCTACCACACGCCCCCATTGATCAACAGGACCTTCTTCAATAATTCTCTTCGCATCTTTCAGAGAGGACATAGGTGCCCCAACTAACTTCTCAGCAGCAATAGATAAGGCTTGGAACGGAGTTCCAACCTCATCCTCAGCTTCTACATACGAGAAAGATGACAGATGGCTAACCAACAACGCTTTCTCTCCTCCAACAATCACCAACTTGCCATTCTTGACAAATTTGAGCTTCTGATGCAGAGTGGAAGTAACAACCCCTGCCTCATGAATCCATGGCCTTCCCAATAAACAGCTATAGGCTGGGTGAATATCCATTACCTGGAAAGTAATCTGAAAATCACTCGGACCTATCTTGACTAGAAGGTTCACTTCTCCAATGACTGTCTTGCGTGAGCCATCAAAGGCTTTGACAATTACTCCACTATACTTCATGGGAGCCCCTTGGTAAGATAACTTTGACAATGTTGACTTTGGAAGCACATTGAGTGACGACCCAGTGTCAACTAGCACGTTTGACAAAGCATCTTCTTTGCAATTCATCAAAATATGCAAAGCCAGATTATGATTTCTTCCCTCCTTAGGGAGTTCTTCATCGCAAAAGCTCAAATTGTTGCATGAAGTGATGTTTGCTACAATGTAATCAAACTGAGCCACAGTAACATCTTGCTCCATGTATGCCTGTTCAAGAACTCTCTGGAGTGCTTCTCTGTGTGCTTCAGAATTCAAAAGCAGAGACAACACGAAAATTTCGAGGGAGTCTGGAGCAGCTGCTCAACCACGTTGAATTCACTCCTCTTGATTAGTCGGAGTACCTTATCATTATCACTATTGGATTTCAAATTGTTGGATTCACCAGACTTATCTCTTGAACAACCAACAGGATCTACACTAGGCACCTCCGCCTTCTTACCAATAATCAATTCTTTCTTACTCTCCGGGAACACCGGTCCAAAAACTCGACCACTACGGGTCACCTTCATAACATCTGCAATGCTCACCACTGAACTGGTCGTAGGCAACGGGACCTCTTGACCATTCTCCATCATTGTAGCATTGTATTGATACGGTACAACCTTATCAGATGCATACGGGACTGGGCCCGCCAACCGTATTACCAATGGAGAAACTGATCTATTGCTGACGCTCTGGCTATTGCTGCTATCATACTGAATCACCAACCGCTCTGGTTGTTTGAAAACGGGAACAATGACATTAACATCGTCATCTACATGACGAGATTGAACAATGTGGATCATGCCTTTATCCATCAGGCACTGGATGTCCCTTTTCACAACAACACACCCTCTTGGGTTCATGCTACAAATATCACAACCATCGTGATCATGTTCACAGTCACTCACCAAACAGATATCTTTATGCATTTGCACCAAAGATCTTCGGATAAACCGGACATCGAAAACTTTGAATTCACCTGGACAGCCGTCCACCATGTTCACTGAAGAATTCCCATGAGCGGGCAAAGGATTAGCTTTCACATTAGGCGCGCGGTCTTCAAAAGACACCATGCCACTCTTCATAAGCTTTTTCACCTCATATTTCAGTGGATAACAGTTCTCAATATCATGCCCAGGTGCACCTTCGTGAAAAGCACAACGAAGTTCGGGTTTATACTACCATGGAAGCGGTTATGGGATTTGCGGCGGGTTCCTTGGTTGAATCAAATTTTTGAGGACTAAAGATGGGTAGAACACTGCGTATGACATAGGAATCGGGCCGAAAGAGACCTTCTTCCTCTCAAAGTTCTGTTGCTGGTGATGATTGTTGTTGGAATTGTTGTTGTTGTAGGTGTTCGTTCTTTGTTGCGGTTGTTGTTGTTGGTGTTGATTCTGATACTGGTGTTGTTGTTGTTGTTGAATTGGTATTGTTTGCTGATTTTAAAATACTGGAGTGACGGATGATACTTGATGATGATGATGTTGACGGGGTGGTGGATTTCTTCTTGCTTGAGGCCTCCTCTGCCTCCCACTAGAAATTGCAATCATTTCATTATCCTTTCTCTTGCTGAAGCTACTCCCATACTTCTTGCTAGTCAACGCCTCATCTTTCGACAATCGTCCTTCACGGACCCCTTCTTCAAGTCTCATCCCCATGTTTACCATTTCGGTAAAATCACTAGGGGCACTGGCAATCATACGTTCATAGTAAAATGAACTCAGGGTTTTGAGAAATATTTTCGTCATCTCCTTCTCCTTCAAAGGAGGAGTGATCTGGGCAGCCAACTCCCTCCAACGCTGGGCATACTCCTTGAACGTCTCCTTATCTTTCTGAGACATGGACCTCAGCTGGTCCCTATCCGGCGCCATATCCATGTTGTACTTGTACTGTTTCACGAAAGCCTCACCTAGGTCATTGAAAGTGCGGATGCTTGCACTATCTAACCCCATATACCAACGGAGTGTAACACCTATCAGGCTATCCTGGAAATAGTGAATCAACAAGTGGTCATTATCTGTTTGAGTTGACATCTTGCGGGCATACATCACAAGATGACTGAGTGGATAAGAGTTCCCTTTGTACTTCTCAAAGTCAGGCACTTTGAATTTCACTGGGATCTTCACATTGGGCACTAAGCACAGTTCAACAGCACTCTTCCCAAACAGATCTTTACCTCTCAGTGTTTTCAATTCTTTGCGCAACTCAAGAAATTGGTCCTTCATCTCGTCCATCTTCTAATAGACGTTCGAGCCCTCAGACGGCTCAGAATGATAGATGGTGTCTTCTACACGAGATAAAGTGTGCACAACTGGAGGTGGCACGGACATGACCGGGCTAGATGCTGACATGGAAGCAAATGTGGGAGTGAAACCTTCTGGCACAAAATTCGGAGGCATTCCCCAAGGGAATCCATCAGGCAGATTCAGAGCGAAGTGGGCGGTGGTAGCAGGCACTGTAGAGGTAACCACTTCGGAAATGACAGTCCTCGCGGGAGGAGTTACAGGTGTTGGAGAAGCTTGGCTCTGGGCAGCAAGAACTGACTCCATCATGGCAGTCAGCCGGACAATCTCCTCTTTCAAATCTCGGTTCTCTTGCTCAAGGTGTTCCATGATCTTTGGACGATTAACTCTGGTGTTGTACCAGTGAGTCAGCTTGGCTAAAGCACAGAAGAACACTAGTCAGACACCTAGCAAAAAACCTGCTTATGTAAATGATGCACGGAATGCAATGCTTGATTATTTTTATTTTCCAAGGAACTTATTATATCATTTGCAAATATATAAAAATTGAAATGGCAATTGCAATAATTTGATATGACCAAAAATCTCTTTTTATTTATATAAATTGGAAGGATTTCACTGAGTACAATTTCAGAGACCAAAACAAAAAGATACAAGAGAAAAGGAGACTAGTCATCCTAAGGATCCCTAACAACAATGTCAAAAGATCTGGCTGAAGGCGCGTACTTCCTTCGAATGCGACGAATCTCGGTCTCAAAAGAAACCTTCATATGAGTCTTCTCAAGGACAAGCTGGTCAACAATCTTCTTCCAAGCAACTGAAGGCTGAGGCATGCTAGAAGATGAAACCTCTGGCTCTCTCTGTCTCTTCGTCACTCGGTCTTCAAGTAGCTCAATCAGTGCATCTTTGTCCTTAGACTCCAACTTCAACTCTTCATGCTTCTTGCTCAAAGCATGGAAGCGCTCTTCCCACATATCCTTCTCTTGCTTCATCTTGATGAGCACGTCTTCCAACTCCTCTACATCTTGGTTAGGGAGAGTTAATGACTCAACCACAACCATAGAAATAGGTCTTTCACAAGGATAAGGCATCTTCAACTCCATAGCTCTCTTCTTCACCCAAAGAGTGTAAGCTTCCAAAGCTACACAATTGCACGGACCAAGCTCGGATCTTCCTTTCATATGCACATTATGCCAAGCATGCACAATCTTCTGCTTCAAATGTTGGGGATCTTTACCCTCTTGATAAAAAAGATCTTCTAACAACATGTTATTAGGTTTGTCTCTCAAGGGGAACCCAAGTTGACGACGAGCCAAAACAGGGTTGTAGTTAATTCCTCCTTGTGTACCAATGAGAGGCACATTAGAGAATTCACCACAACTATCAATAATCTCCAAACTGCTTAAGGACGGATCATACCAAACTATATCATCATTACTGAGAGACATAAGTCTCTGAGACCACCTTAGACATTGTTTGTTCTCCACAAAAGCAGGTGTCTGAGGCAAGTGGAAATAAACGACTTGTACAGGAGAGGAATGCAATAGAAAATAGTTCCCCCACCCTTAGAATTCCTTAGATGCAAAGAGAAATACATATCACCTAACAAAGTAGGCACATGATTCCCAATCAAGAAAAGTCTAATGGCGTTAACATCAACAAAACCGTCAATGTTAGGGAACAAAGCTAATCCATAGATGAGCAACACAAAGATAGCTTCAAAAGCATCCATACTACCAACTTGAGCAAAAGTGGTAGCTTCCTTAATGAGGAAAATAGATGGCAACCCAAATAATCCTCCTTTCTTCACCCAATGAGCCTCTATCTCAGACTTTTTCAAGTGAAGAGCTTCAACAATAATACTAGATCGGGGAATCTCCTTTAATCCACTAAAAGGTACTTTACTAGAAACAGGTATCCTCAAAAGATGAGAATACTCCTCCAAGGTAGGCACAAGCTGAAAATCTCGGAAAGTGAAACAATGGTAGAGAGGATCATAGAACTACACCAATACACTCAAGAGTCCTTCCACCACATCAGCAGATAAAACAAACAGAAGCTTCCCATGACGTTGTTTAAAGTCCAAGGGATCTAATACAAAAGATGATAGCTTCCTTAACTCTTTCAAGTCGGGACATCTGAAACTGTACTTCTTAGTGTTCCTTCGTCCACAGTCCATGGTCTGAAAATATTTGCAAATGACACCTTAGTTCCTTGAAATTTTCGTGTGATGAATGTTATGATGCGCTTGAAATGCATGAATGCAACAATCACAAATAAGGGATCACACACAAGGCAAATAAAGGTCAAGGGATGAATAAAGTCTTTGTCAAGATCAATCATCCATTTTGGTGGATTATGGTTTACACCTTATCAACACCCAAGTTCCATTGATATTGACAAGACTTGATTGGATCAACCAAGAATCAAGGGTTTCTGCAAGTCACGACCATGGAGTCTGGGTAAGAACCATCCCAAAGGAGTGAACTAAGGATAAAACCTGTAGATCATGTTCTAAAAAGTTCCTAGAGTCTTAATTCCATCTATCGGATACTACAGGTTAAGATGACTGACTCATCGACCCATAATATTCTCAAGAGAAACTCGTCTGAGTGTAGTATCGCGTAACAACTGTTATCAAGTCTACACCTGAACAGTTTCCGCACTACGTCCTAAATAGGCCAAGATGGGTTAAATATTCTAAGGTCCTCAACTTCTCAGACCAAATTAGAAATAGCAATGCCTAACCACAAATACTTGTGTGACATTTCCAAATCCAAAGGAGTCTCCACTGAGCAGATGGGTCTCAAGCCAACTTGTTAAGGACTACTCCACACAAGTCGAACATGACTATACCATCTTCCTATCTTAATTGCACTCAAGTTCGGGTTAGAACTTATCTCACCACTCAGAGATCACCAAGCACAACAAGCAGATTATATCACACATACATATATACAAACATCACATATATACAAATATATTCACACAAAAAGTAGGCTAAACCCACTGGAGACTACTCCCCAGCAGAGTCGCCACTTAATTTCTGTAGCGGGAAATTCATTATCATCAAGCTACTGACAAGATAGAGATCAATTAATAAGAGTCGCCACCGCGCTTTTATTGTTTCCAAGGGAAAAGGGAAAAAGTACGAACAAAACCCAATTAGTAAGAAGTTTTCAAATAAAAAACTAATAAAAATCAGAGATCACAGGTAAGGGGGTTGGTTACACAGAGGGAAGGTGTTAGCACCCAAAGTGTCCTAGGTACTCCTAGGGAGCCCTTTTTGTGTGCATATGTATTTTGTATAAAGTGATGTTTACAAACAAATAGAATGGGGGGATGAGAAAAGAATTCATTAATTATATTTTTTTGTGTTTGACAAGACCTTCGGTCTTGTGCCTACGTACCAACATATAAATGAGGGATCAAAACCTCGTACTTCGTGCTAGAAATTTCAAAATGAGTGTGTTGTTTTTTAACAAAATTTAAGTTTGAAAGGCACAAAGGCCTAAAATGATTTGAATGGGTTAGTTCTTTTGGGTTTTTTGGAAGTTTAAGTCAAGTATGGTTAAGTTTATTCACAAATTTGATTTAAGAAAATAAGTTTGAAAAATGCAGTGGCATAAGGCCAAAGTTTCTACCTTTTTGTAAAAATGGTCAAACTTTAGAACAAAAGTAGTTCATACAAAGAAGGTTTTAAAAATGGTGGGAGAGATTTTGAAATTAAAGAAATGGAGAGAAGATGAAGATACTACCCTATGCACAAAAATTCAAAAGTTTAAAGTTGAAAAGATCTGACCGAATGGGAGCAATCCAATAGACAAGTATGTCAATAGAAACCCAGAATTCCCTTGGACTTTTAGAATCAAGCAACACACAAATGCACAATTATATCAATCTTGAAGAGCAAAGGCATCAAATAAATATGGCCTCATCCAAGCTTAGCCAGTTCATGATCTTCTTCAAAATAGCCTATGTAGCAAATGAATTCCATAAGTCACAGGTTCAACATAACAATTTAAAATGATCAATGTTGAAGATGAACTGGAGAGATCTTGAATGATGCATCAGATGAATTTCAAATTGAAAGCACTTAGTTCTTCAACAAATTTGCATTGGCCAAGTCCATTAGCAAAGGAATGTTGCCTAAGTTCTAAGTCCAATTGAGCAAGATCAAACCAACAGTCCACTCAAAATTCTTTTAGGGTTTTTTGTTATTATTATATGCATTAATGGTTAAAGACCACACAAACAAGCCAAGCAACAAAGTATATCACACAATATGGTCCAAGTGGACAAAGTGAAGATTACATTAACATAAACAATTAGAATGATATATATAATGGCAAATGATAATAAAGTGCTAAAAGTAAATTGCATAAAAGTAAAGACTTGAAGTTAAAAGTTAATGGTTAGTAAGTTAGTAGTTAGTTTTGTTTTGCTTTTGATTTCAAGACATTCTTTGGAGAACACTCAACCCACTTGCCACAAGCATGGATCCTTGAACCAAAATATCTTCCAAAGAAAGGAAAGAAGGCCAAGTTTCCATACAATACCATGGAAGAGAGGAGACTTACAATCTCATTAACTAGAATTCTTATGCCTTTTATGTCACAAATTTAACGCTATGTTAAGCAATCATAATTGGACTTATATAGAAGTCACAACTATTTAAGGCCGGGCAATAGACTTTTGGTGTTAATGCATGTTGGAGACATAGTATTATGAACTAAGCTCATTTAAACATATCACACACAAAAAATATGCAAAGGTGTGGCCTAATCTCATCCATACTCATGTTAATCTTTCAATCAACAAGCATTAGGACTTTAAGATGTCATTGGCCAATTGAAATGAATGGATGAAGAAGGGGAATTAGATGAAGAGGGAAAAGGATGAATGAGATCACAAATTGGTCAAAGGAGGACTTTTACCAAATTAATATTATTCATTCATTTTGGGAAATGGAATGTCCATTCCATAAATCCCCTAAAATCCAATAATATTAACTTGACAAAGTCAAATCAACCTTGACCAATGCCCAACAACAAATAAGGAACTCAAATAAGTCAATACAAATGGTCAACACAATTAAAATGGCATTTATTCAATTAAAAATAGTAAAATAATGCATTAAATTTAAATATGTTTTGTCCAAATCCTAAAATCTCATCAAAACACCAAATAAATGGCCATGAGATTTATCATAGGTCAAACAAGGTCAAAGGACCTTGGAGAAAAAATTTCATCATTTTTGGACATTTAAAAATATTTTTAAACAGTTAAAAACAAATGAAAAATCAATTAATTCATGAAAAATATTAATAATGTTCCAAAAAATAATTTTAATTTAGAATATGAAAGAGAAAAATATTTGAAATTTTTTGGTGAAAGTCTCATTTTTTTGGATCAATATTAAATTTATTATGAATTATTGAAGAAAATGGAATTAAAAGGAAATTCAGAAAATCCAAAAATACGTGGACCATCAGATCTCCCTCATTAATTGAGGTGGCATAACTGATGATCCACAATGCGCGTTCCACCAATGTCCTAGTCAACAGCGCTGTAACATGAGTAATCGTAAGGCACGGCTAAGATTAAAACGTGGAACATGAATCACACGGCTCAAACTCAAGACACATCATCACCGGAGCCAGAGCTCCGATTGTCTTCTTCGGAGAGCTTCACCGGACTGGTCAACATGAACCATCACCAAAATTCCAAATAGGGACATGATTTTAAAGAGAAAACAACACTGAGCTCGAATATCACCAACAATTCATCCAATTCCAACTATATTGAGAGATATGTGGAATTGAAAAATGAGGTTCATAACCTGAGTTGCTTCGATTTGGCCTCAAAGCAACTCAATCTTCTTGCCTACATTGGTAGGACTTCAGACAACTCAAGAATCAATGGAATTAAGCAAGAATCAAGGAGAATCGAAGAGTTTAGAATTTCTGCAAATTACCTTCAATGGAGATCTAAGCTTGCTAGATCTTGATCTGAATCGTCCTTGGCATCACTTCAATTGCTTGCAGGAGTGGAATGGAAAGGCTTAGAAGCAATGGATTCCTGGAGAATTGAATTCCAAAATGGTGGAGATTCAAGCTCAAATTCAAATGAATTTATCAGGGTTATCCTCTTAGTGTGAAGGGTTTTCAATGGGGATTCAAAGTTGGCGCAAGGTGTGTGTGAATTCTGAGCATAAGGGCCTCAATTTATAGAGAAATCAAATGATATTTGCACACTCTTTCCACTTTACAAATTTGGTAAAATGATGATACCATGTTGCATGGGCGCGCATATGCCCATGGAATGATGGTTTGAAAGTCCAAATGAATGATCAGATCCTTTGAAGATGGATTGGATTGCAAGGTACATGTGCATTGTCACTTGAAGATTGACCCATGCCAAATGATATCAGCTTGTTTAAGCCATGCACAGCCTATGCATTTATCATCCAAAATGCATGAACTTTAGCTCTTTGAAAAGGTGAGATCAAGAGGAAAAAGTTTGATGTTGAACACGTTTTCATTTGGAGCTTGGAACTTGGAGATATTTGAGGTGGAAGTTTGGAAAAATTTGACATATCAAACATTTTCTAAGTGTCAAGCCATATGTCTCAATATTCCACCTTGCTTAAATTTTTATAGGAGCTTCAAATGAGACAAGTGTCTTCATCAAAGTTGTATCTCTCTCAAAGACCTTAAAAATGGTCACCAATTTCATGTCATTTGGATTTGAAATGATAGATTTATGCATTTTTGAAGTTTAGAAAAATCACTTGATCAATGATATAGGTCAAAAGTGACCTATAATGTAGCCTCATATCACATGTTCAATGAAGTTGAATTATCTCCCACTCCATACATAAAAGTTAAAGTAGACACATTGAATTTGATTGTGCAACTTGGAAATATTTCATCTCATAAAAATTGAGCAAGTTATGGCCTTGGGAAGTTGACTTTCAAATTAGGGTTTAGACAAAATGACCTATAATGTTTCAACATAGAAAATGATTTTCCATGAAAAAATAGCTCTAGGTCTAAACATGAAAGTTGTCTATAATGTCATTTATAGTAGTTTTTCTCTTGGAATAATTTTCATATGGTGAAAATTGTAGGAGATAGGATCTAGGGAGACCCAGTTTTGGTCAGATGAATCCATCTGGCCAACCACCATCAACCAACTTGCTAATTTCCAAATATCTTGACTTTCTTGGCTCATGGTAGATCATATATGCATAATATTATAAAATTGTAAGTGTCCCTTGAGAATTTTGATCAATTGGTGAGATAGCTTGTTGGAGAAGTTACTCAAGGTACCCAGTCAAACTAGGGTTTCCAAGGCAAATCACCCTTAAACGTTTGAAGAAAACTTGATCAATATAACATGTAGGGATCATTGGGACTCATATATGATGTTCATAACCATTATTGAATCAATTATTGGTTGTGCTTTTTGTTCATGAGGGTCTCAAACCCTAGATGTGATCAATGAATCAAGGAGATCATGCCCCTTCCTACAAAAGAGTTATAGAGATACAAAGACATATTTTTGGTATTTTGGTTAGTGAAATGATAATATACAAGTATGATATAATCACAAAGTTCTTGGTGATCTCTCCCAAAACAAACCCAATGGAAGATGGGTAAGGAGAATGCCAATGTATGATCCCAATGCTGATACTTATGAGGGAAATGCATGAGGGATCTTAGGGTCAAAATTGGGGTCTTACAGCATTAAAATACAAAGTTCAAGAGCTTATTGAGTCAAAAGCTATTACATTCGCGCAGAATGGTTCGAACATGAACAACATTCACATGCCTCCACATAACAAGTCCACTGTAAACATGTTGGAAGTAGAAGAAAGGAAGAAGTCGGTGTCCCGAGTGGACGAGTTGAAGACCCCTTTAGTTAATATCAAGAATCAGTTATTAATGAATCATTTGTCTCATGTCTGTAATGCTTCCTATGAGCATTGTTTAATTGACCCTCAAAATTGAGAAGTTCTGAAAGCTGGTATTCAAGAGCTAATGAACCAAGGAATCATAGTGGTGGAACACATTTCCGCTAGTGAAGATGTAGCAACATTAGAAATCCCGTATGACCAAGTTCAACCACTACAAATTCCCTATGACATGTCTCTAATGAGCATTTTTCTTAATCCAATTGTTCTTTTGGTAATAATTGTGCCTACTTTGTTCCCGTTTGAAGACACGAAGGCAGTGTCGTTGATATATGACTCCATAACTTATATTCATGGGCAAAAGGTACAGGATGAGCTAGTGGCGTCTAATGAGCCAGTTTTTAACATAACCGAAATTGGGGGAGTGACTAGAAGCGGAATAATTTTTGCATCTGTGCCTCCCGCTATTGACAATGGTGAGACCTCAAGACAAGATAAGGGAAAACAGATTGAGAACAATTAGCAAAGGCATGATTCCAGACCAATCAGTGATGTGGAGGAATTTTTTTGCATCATTAAGAAGAGTGACTACAAAGTGGTTGATCAACTCAACCAGACATCGTCGAAGATCTCAATGTTTCTTTGTTGATGTGCTCAGAAGCGTATAAAAATGCCTTGGTGAAATCTTTGAGGACTAGCCATGTTTCGCAATAGATTTTTGTCTTACAATTTGAAGGAGTGGTAAGTAATATTGCTTCCAGTGTTAGCTTGGGATTCATTGATGATGAACTTCCTCCCGAAGGAAGGAATCACAACAAAACATGTTTCAATCTTTTATATGTATTTAATGTGGAGATGGTTCCCCCCGTGAAAGAACCCAAAAATGCTAAATTCCCAATGGTCTCTGAGAAAGATGCTAGAACTATGATTGAAGTCGGACACCCCGAAGGTTGGGGAAAAGTGTGGATTTTCCTGTAAATAAGGACCGCTCTGGCTTGGGATACCATTCCCAACCAACAATTGTGAAGAAAACAATGCCAAATATTATGGAGGAATACGCATTCCTATTACCCGATATCTTCACTAGCGCCGAACATCTTTTGGATGGACAAATCAGTATGGTAGAGGAAGAAGAAGATGGTGAAGCTCACAACATAGGAATGGTTTATTAGAAGTTGAAAGGTCAAGAGCTAGAAAATTGGACATCGACTGAAATGCCTGAAGTTACGATGATAGAGAAGTAATTTCCCTTTGTTTGTTTTACTTTGGAAAAAAAAGTACCATGTTATGCCCAAGGCATGGGAAAAAATGTATAGCCCCCTTTAATTTTCAATCAAATTAATCACTGAAATCATCACCTTTGCATTCAAATTGTGCTCCTTGTCTTTCATTTATTTTTAATTTTCATTTAACAGAAAAAATGTCAATCTTTTCTTATAATTTCTTTTAAGTTTTCATTCATTTTTTCTTCTCCCTCATAAAAATAAAAGCATGAACCCTGAATCATGCATATTCCCCTTGATTCCCATCGATAACTATACTACTATGATCCCAAATGACTTTGACAATCCAATCAATCATGCTGACGGAGAGTATGAAGAAGATTGTGAACTCCCCGAGGAGTTAGCTTGACTGTTACGACAAGAGTCGAAGGTAATCCAACCGCATGAAGAATCGGTAGAAGTGGTCAACCTAGGGACAAAGAGGGAAGTGAAAGAGGTTAGAATAGGCGCCGCCCTGCAAGATAATGTGAAGGAAAATTTGGTCAACCTTTTGCAAGAGTATATGAATGTGTTCGCTTGGTCCTACCAAGACATGCCCGGTCTTCACACTGACATTGTGGTCCATCGGTTACCCCTAAAGGAAGAGTGTCCTCCCGTAAAGCAAAAACTGAGAAGGACTTGGCCTGATATGGTGATGAAAATCAAGGTGGAAGTGCAAAAGCAGCTTGAAGCAAACTTTATGCCAGTAGCAAACTACCCTCAGTGGATATCAAACATTATGCTTATACCCAAGAAGGATGGGAAGGTGAGAATGTGTATTGATTATAGGGGCTTGAATAGAGTTAGCCCAAAGGATGATTTCCCACTTCCTCACATTGACATGCTAGTGGATAATACAACTATTCTCCGTCTTCTCTTTCATGGATGTCTTCTTTGGCTACAACCAGATTAAAATGGCCCCATACAACATGGAAAAATAACTTTCATCACCCCATGGGAAACATTTTGCTATAAGGTGATTCCTTTCGGCCTAAATAATGCTGGTGCAACATATCAACACATAATGGTCACACTCTTTCATGATATGATTCATAAAGAGATCGAGGTCTATGTTGACGACATGATTGCCAAATCTCAAATCGAAGAAGAGCATCTAGTCAATCTGGAGAAACTCTTTACAAGGCTAAGAAAATTCAAGTTGAGGCTAAACCTCAGCAAGTGCACCTTTGGGGTAAGATCCGATAAACTGCTAGGGATCATTGTCAGCTAACAGGGAATCGAAGTTGATCCTGAAAAGGTTAGGGCCATCCAAGATATGCCTACACAAAAGACTAAGAAAAAGGTCAGTGTATTTCTAGGGAGATTGAATTACATCGCCAGATTTATATCTCACCTCACGGACACCTGTGAGCCAATCTTCAAGCTACTTCGCAAAGATCAGACAGTCGTGTGGAATGAAAATTGCCAAAGTGCTTTGGAGAAGATCAAGGAATATTTGCAAGAACATCCAATTCTAATGCCTCCTGTTCTAGATAGGCCTCATATCATGTACCTATCGGTTATCGAGGAATCCATGGGGTGTATTCTAGGTCAACATGATGAAACTGGTAGAAAAGAGCATGTAATATACTACTTGAGCAAGAAGTTCACCGACTATGATAGTAGGTATTCGATGCTTGAAAAGACATGTTGTGCACTTGCTTGGGCTGCCAAATGCCTAAGAAAATACATGCTTACGCATACAACACTCCTAATCTCCAAGATGGACCCATTCAAGTACATATTTGAAAATCCTGATCTCACTGGTAGATTCGCCCGTTGGCAAATGGCCCTAACTGAGTACGACATTCAACATGTCACCCAAAAAGTTGTCAAAGGGAGTGTCTTGTCAAACTATCTTGTTCACTAACCCTTGGAGGATTATCAGTCAATGCACTTTGAATTCCATGACGAGGATATCATGTTGATAAGGGATTGCAACATTCCTGGCCCGAGGGAGGACAAGAACTTGGGCCACATTGGACACTTGTGTTTGATGGAGCTTCTAACGCTCAAGGAAATGGAATTGGGGCAGTCATCACATCCTCAACTGGTTTTCATCTACCCTTCACCCCAAGGTTGTGTTTTGCTTGCACTAATAATATGGCGGAGTAAGAAGCATGTATCTTCGGAATTGTAGCTACTATTGACCTAAGGATCAAAATCCTTGAAGTCTATGAGGATTCAGCCTTGGTAATTAGCCAAGTAAAAGGATATTGGGAAGGTCGAGATCATAAGTTGGTCTCGTACAAAGAGCATGTCTTAAATCTAATCCCATATTTCGATGAGATCACCTTCCATCACATCCCTCGAGAGGAGAATTAGTTGGCCGATGCCTTAGCTACTCTTTCATCCATGTTTAAGGTTAAATGGAAAAATCAAGCACCATATGTCCATATTGACTACTTGGACGAACCAACCTATTGTCTGGCAGCCAAAGATGAGTCTGATGGCCATCCCTGGTTCTATGACATCCTGAGATACTTGGAAAGCCAATAATATCCTAAGAATGCATCCATCACGAACAAGAAGTACCTTAAAAAGCTCTTAACCAAGTCCTTCTTGAGTGGAGGGGTAGTGTACAAAAGAAATTATGATTCGGTCTTGCTCAGATGCATAGGCAAAATCAAAGCAAACCAGATTATAATGGAAATACATGAAGGCTCCTTTGGGATACATGCCAGTGGGCACATGATGGTCAAGAAAATATTGAAGGCGAGTTATTATTGGATGACCATGGAGGTTTACTTCTACTGCCATTAAAGTATCAACCAAAGATGAACAGTGTTGTTGAGGCAGCGAATAAAAACATCAAGAAAATCATGCAAAAGATGGTGGAAACCTACAAGGATTGGCATGAGATGCTCCCATTTGCGTTGCACGGCTACCGTACTTCAGTACACACCTCCATTTGGGTAACCCCCATTCTCTCTCGTGTACGGAATGGATGCAGTTCTGCCTGTTGAAGTAGAGAATCCCTCCTTGAGGATTTTGACTGATGTCAAGCTCGATGAAGCTGAATGGGTACAGGTTAGATTTGATCAGCTAAACCTCATTGATGAAAAGCGCTTGGAAGCCATCTGCCATGGCCAGCTATATCATAAGCGTCTCAAGAGGGATTTTGATAAGAAGGCCTTCCCCCAAAGCCTCAAGGTCGGAGACCTAGTGTTGAGAAAGATTATGCCGATTCACACCGATCCAAGGGGGGAAATGGTAGCCTAACTATGAAGGGACATACGTTGTAAGAAAGGTTTTCTCTAGAGGAGCCTTAATACTTTCAACTATGGATGGTGAGGACCTTTCATCCCCTTAGAATGCGAACGCAGTCAAAAAATACTATGCTTGAAAAAAAAAGAACCCGATAAGCTGAAAACCTAAAAGGGCAGCTATGCAAAAATGGGTATCCCGGTAGACCGAAAACCTGAAAGGGGGGTCTAGGAAAAAATTAAGGATTCATAAAAGTAAGATGCCGCAATCCATAAATAATATTTCGCATTCCCCAACAAAGTCAATTCAATCACCTTCTTCAGAAGCAAGATCCGAGGACCTTCGAAGACATAAGGATTATAGCAGAATCAAAACTTAGTGGAAATCCGATCTTTTTCCATTGCCATCATTAGTTTTTGAATTTCTTTTCGCAATCACATCTTTTAGGAATTGCTTAACTTACCCACTTTTGGGATCATTCTTTTATCAATAAAATCTTTCCCGCCCAATCATCATTGGCACCCCCAATAAATTTTCCCCATAAAGCCACATCATACTTAGCATTTCATAAACCTTGCATTTTCATATTCCCCAACAACCCGAACATACATTGGAATTTCGCATACATAACATTGTATCATAAGTATACTCTTTAAATTAGGGCATACACGCTTGGCATAAACCGCATCCAGATCTTACTCAAGAACAATTCCTCATTTCTCCCCAGTCGTTGCTAGGGATGTTAATTACAAAATTCAAAATTTCTTTCCCAGTTGTTGCTAGGGACTGTATTCCTCAAACTTCCGACCTTCCCAGTGTAGCGGTAAATTTATGACCACTGAGCTATTAGTTAACTCAACATCAATAAAACTAGAGTCGCCACCACGCTTTTATTGTTTCCAAAGGAAAAGGGAAAAGTATGAACAAAACCCAAAGATAAGAAGTTTTCAAATTAAAACTAATAAAATGTCATAGATTACAGGTAAGGGGGTTGGTTACACAGAGGGAAGGTATTAGCACCCAAAGTGTCCTAGGTACTTCTAGGGAGCCCTTTTTGTGTGTAAGTGTTTTAGTTAAAAAAGATGTTTGCTAAAAAAATAGAATGAGGGGGTGAGAAAAGAATTCATTATTTACAGTTTTGTGTTTGACAAGACCTTCGGTCTTATGCCTACGTACCAACATAAAAATGAGGGATCAAAACCTCGTAGTTCATGGTAAAAATTTCAAAGATGGGTGAATAGATTTTAACAAAAACTTAAAGATATTTTGTTATCAAAGGGAGAATACTCAACCAAACAACCACCGATGATGAGGGCTTTGCAACATTTAAGAGGGAGGGCTCCAACTTGGATTCAATCAACAAGTATGCCACTAACCCCTAATAAATGGAAAGACTTATAATCAACATCATGGAATGGGAGAATTATATCTCAACCAAAGATAACTCAAATCTAAATGCCGTAATAAAAAGGCACAAAGTGGCCAAAAGGATTAGATGAGGTTGTTAGTTATTTTTTGTCTTTTGGAAAATAAGGCCAATATGATTAAGTTCATTTACAAGTTTGATTAAGAAAATATTTTGAAAATTAATGACATAAGGCCAAGGTTTCTACTCATTAAAACAAGTATAAGTTGAAAACAACAATCAAAGAAGTTTTTGAAAATGAGGGAGAGATTGTGAAATTTAATAAGTGGGAGGAGATGAAGGGACTATCCTAGACAATATTAAAAGTTTAGAGTTGAAAAGATATAACCAATGGGAATCATCCATAAGACAAAAGTGTTAGATAGAAACCCATTTCCTTTGGACTTTTAAGCAAGCAATAAACATAATCATCCAAGAAATTAATAAGAAGACCAATGGTATCAAATAAAGATAACCAAATATCTAAGCAAGCACTCCAAAGAAAGCAATCTTCAATGCCCTTCAAATGTATCAGATGAATATCCCTTGAAGCAAACTCACAGAGACAATTATCATATAGAAACAATAAGATCAAAATAACAACTTAATCACAGAGGGAAAGTGTATCAGATAAACTAAAAAAGTTCTCAAGGCATGTATCAAATGAATGGCATTGGCCAAGATAGATTTCAAATAATGGCATTGTCCAAGTCCTTTTCCATAGCACATGGATGTTGCCTACTCTAAGTCCATAGGTTCAGATCAAGTCACAGACAGAGGTTCAACGGTCCACCAATGTATTTTTTTAGGGTTTTTGTTTTTATTAAGTATTTTAAGTTCTTAATACCATAAACAAAATAGGACCACAAGCACACAATATAATACAAGCACAAAATATGGCTCAAGTGAGCAAAGTGAAAATGACTAAAACATAAACAAATTGCATGAATGTAAATGACAATGAATGATAAAGTGCATAAATTTAAATTGCATGAAATTAAAAATAAAGAAACACAAAGAGTTATTAGTGAATGTTAATGGAAGAAGAAAATTGTTTAAGTCATTTGGAGAACACTCGACAATCCACTCACAAGCATGAAGATATGAACCTAGACATCATTCATGAGAAGACTTGGATAAATAAACAAGTATGCCACTAGCTCTCACAAATGGAAAAGAGGTTAAATCCTCACACAATACAATGAGGAATGGGAGACTTACAATCTCACTTACAAAAATGCTATGCCTTTTGGGACCACTTTAGCTCTATGTTAAGCAATCGTAATTGGACTTATGTAGAAGTCACAACTATCTGAGGTCGGGCAATAAAAATATTGGTGTTAATGCATATTAGAGACAAGGTACAAAGACCAAGCTCCTAAAGCATACCACACACAAAAATAAGAGGGGATGAACCTATCTCAATCAAGCTCATGTTGATTCATCTGACACAAGGTCATTGATGAATCAACTAGCATTTGATCTATTGAGAAATCATTGGCCAATGAAGGGTAGAGGAAATAAGAGAGATGAAGATAAAGAGATGAAGTGAAAAGGATCCCAAATTGACCAAGGGATGAACTTCATTTGATTAATACCATCCATTCATTTTGAGGGATGAAATTCAAACTTCATCAACCCCCTAAATCCAATGGTATTGATCAAATTGAAGTCCAATTCAACCAAGATCAAGGAGAAACAGAAGACCAGTCAACAAAAAGTCAGTGAAATAGCTCAATAAAATATTAAAACAATTAAATAATTTAAATTCAATTTTTAAATGAAGAAAAATACATTTTAAAAGGGGAAAAACCTCAAATACCTTCAAATTACCAAAGAATTGGCCAAGGGATTTATCATAGGTCAAACAAGGTCAAAGGACCTTTGACTAATTTTTTTGGCATTTTTTGAAAGTCATAAGTATTTAAAATCAATTAAAAACAAGTAAAAAATCATTAAATTCACTAAAAATATCAAATTAAATCCAAAAAAAATGATTTTAATTCAGAAAATGGAAGAGGAATGAGAAAATATTGAACTTATAATGAATTAAATGAGAAAATGCTAATTAAAATATTAATTCAGAAAATCAATTAAATCGAAAAAAATGAGGGCCATCAGATCTCCATCATTAATTGAGGTGGCAGATATGATGGCCAAGCGCATCATGCCCACCAAACACCACAGTCAACACACATGTAGGGATGGTAATCAGGATCAAAGGCTAGGATTAGAACGTGACAACCAGATCAGATGGCTTGGATTGAACCGGCGCATCACCGGAGCCCGAACTCCGGTCATCTTCTCTGACCATGTCACCGGACTGGTCAGAACCAAAGCATCACCAAAACTAATGGATCATATACCATTTTGAAGAGAAAATCATGAGGATCTCGAATCTGACCTCCAATTTCTCCAACTCTCACTCTATAGAAGATATGTGGACTTGAAAATTGAGGTTCCTTAACTGAGTTGCTTCAACTTAACCTCAAAGCAACTTAATATTATTGCATACATTGGTAGGACTTCAACCAAGCAAAAAGGTTGAGAAATGAGTGAGAATTGAAGAAGGAAAGTTTGAGAAATTTCACCTTCGGGTGATGAATTATGAGTTAGATCTCGATGCAATTACATTTTGCCTTGCTTCCTCTTTCTTGCAGGAGATGATTGATATGAAAAAGGATGTGAACCCTTGGATTTCTAGTTCATAAATAGGATTTGAACTAGAAGCTCGACTTCAAAGAAATCTTCAAGGTGTTATTTCAATGGTGGCTATGGGATTGCTGAGCAAAGCTTGGGCAAGGGTTCTCCTTGATTCTGAGGCAATGGAGCTCATTATATAGGCAATGCAATGTGATTTCCACACCTTTGAAATTTGAATCCAAAAATAGCAATTGGTGTGCATGGGTGCATGTGCATGTATTTAGGCCTAAACGATGATTGCAATAATTCCAAATTCGTGCACAAAACATGATGAGATCATAACATGGAGCGATGCAAAAGGTGTGTGAGAATTGAGTTCAAAAGTTGCCAAAACAAGCCATCCAAAGGAACCATGCGCAAGTCCCTCAATTTTGATCCAAATAGAATGATCTTGGACTCTTTAGAAAGCTGCCATGAAGGGAAACAACTTTACTATTGGGAATATTTCCATTTTGGGCTTGGATCATGATTAATTATGACCTTGAAGTTGGAGGAATCAAATATACTTGAAAATTTTCTAAGTTAAAAGTCAAATGACCCTTTTTTCCACCTTGAATAACTTTTGCTATGAGCTTCAAATGACTTTATTTTCTTATAAAAAGTTGAATTTATTTAAATCATCTTCAATTTAGTCCCAAATTTTACACCATTTGGATCTTTCATGATGTAGTTATGAATTTTAGAAGTTGAGGAAAAATGCTTGTTCAATGATGATGGCCAAAATGAACCTATAATGTTTCCTCATTGAACATGCCCTTTCAAGTGGAATTTGACCTTTCTTAAAGAAGAAAAGTTGAAGAAAAAATCTTGAAATTAATCATGAAACTTGTATCATATTCATATCATAAAAATTGAGAATGTTATGGTTCTTGGAAGTTGACCTTCTATCTCGGGCACTAACAAAATGACCTATAATCTTTCACCATAAAAAATGACTTTACAAGAAAAATTAGCCCTTGATACCAACATGAAAGTTGTTTGGAATGTCATAAAGAAAAAACTTTTCTCTTGTAATCATTTTCATGTGACACAAATTGTAGGAGATAAGGTCTAGAGAACCCTAGATTTGACCAGTTGGCTTTTCTGGTCAAACTCCTTGAACCAACTTGCAAACTTGAGGTTATTTTACTCTTTGGGGCTCATGAAGGATAATATATGCTTAAGATTATGTTCAATAAAGTATCCCATAATATCTTTTACCAATATGTTAAATGAACTCACTGAGGAAGGCACACAAGATACCTAGATGAATTAGGGCTTCCTTAACAAACAAGCTTCAAAATCTTGATAAATTCTTGATCAAAATGACAAATAAAGAACATGGGGATCCATATATGATGCTTTGAACCAATGTGAACCTTTTCTTTGCTTGATTCCTTGCACTGAGGGTCTCAAATCCTAGTTGTGAGCTTGATGAGGCACATGTGGATGCACACACTACCTACAAAAGAAATAAAGCCACACTAGACATACTTTTGGTATTTTGGTTAGTAAATAAAGAAAAATTAAGTATGATACAATCACAAATGCTTGGTGATCTCTCCCAATGCAAACCCAATGAATGAGAGGTGAGGAAGATACCAAGATGTGATCCCAATCCAATGCAAATATGATGAGATGGCATGAGGGATCTTAGGGGTCAAAATTGGGGTCTTACGACTGGTCCTATTTAAGGTCATTCTATCCGGGGATGTGAAGGTTAAAATCTTTGTATTAACACAGTAGAATGGACTTAAATAACAACAAGAAACAAATTTTGGTCCCTAAGATACCTCATGATGCATATGATATGAATGCAAAAGTAATCTTTGTGGGGAATATATTGCCACAAAGGAAAAGAATCCAGGAGAGACTGAAATTCCACAGGAGCATAATACATTCCATAAGGAAAACTCGTTGAGGAGACAGAGACTCTGGAGGATAAAAAGCTATGCGTAGGCCAGACTACGACTTAAAAACTACTGGAGACACGAGGGGATTTCCATGAAAATAAATAAATGGAAAGACTCAGACTGGGGGAAAAGAACCTGCATGTATTGGAATAAAACCAACACAGCAAGAAACAACCACGAGGGAAAGGCGTAAATCAGAACAAAACTGAAATACCCACACAATCAAAAGGAAATTCAATTTCACAAAGAAATATGAATCTAGACTCAATTAAGGAAGAAAAAATTCAACACTGGAGTACAAGAGATATATTATCTACCACCTGTTACTGGGTAGGAAGATAATACACTCAGGCAGAGGGACATCCGTCACCCATTAAGATGAACATATCAAGGATGACTTGTTGAGGAAAACTGAGGAATATTCATTACCGGTTACTGGGTAAGAGTATCCTACTAGGGGAAATGGAGAAATAGGATTTACAAATATCTGTGGGGATAGAAGACCGAAGGAAGAATATCCATTATCAGATAGGGTAAACATATCTAGGATAGACTGCCAGGGAGAAATGAGATTTACAACTACCAGTTTCTGGGTAGAAGACCAAAGAGAGAATATCCGTCACCGGTTAAGGTGAACATATCAAGGATAGACTCAGAAGGAAGAATATCTATCACCGGTTAAGATAAACATATCAAGGATAGACTACCAAAAGAAGTAGGATTTACAACTATCGGTTATTGGGTAGAAGACCAAAGGAAAGAATGTCCGTCACCGGTTAAGATGAACATATCAAGGATAAACTTTCTGCAAATAATATCCGTTACAGGTTAAGGTAAACATATCTAGGATAGAATTACTGGGAAAGAAGGATTTATAACTACCCGTTACTGGGTAGAAGACCAAAGAGAGAATATCCGTCACCGGTTAAGATGAACATATCAAGGATAAACTCGGGAGGAAGAATATCCGTCACCGATTAAGGTGAACATATCAATGATAGACTACCAAAAAGAAATAGGATTTACAACTACCGGTTACTTGGCAGAAGACCAAAGAAAGGAGAATATCCATCACCGGTTAAGGTGAACATATCAAGGAGAAACTCATGAGGAAGAATATCTGTCACCGGTTAAGATGAACATATCAAGGATAAACTACCAAAACGAAATAGGATTTACAACTATCTATTACTGGGAAGAAGACCATAGAAAGGATAATATTTGTCACCGGTTAAGGTGAACATATCAAGGATAAACTCAGGAGGAAGAATATGTTGTTGGTGTAAGCCCTAGAGGCCAATACTTTTGGTACTTATATCGAATTATTTATTAATAATAAAAGGCTTTTTCTTTATTATGTTTGTTTAATAAAGTCCCTAGAATAGTTAGTCCATTTAATGTATCAAGTGTGACTTAATCATGAGATCCCATTAAACATAAGGACATTATTCGTAAAGTATCTGTAGTCGAGCTTTGTTGTAAAGTGGGATAACATTAAAGCATTAAGACTATTATGTATATAGACTGATGATCACATCTCATGGATCATGGATAAGGAGTTATCAAGTCTTAAACATATGTATGAATATTAAGAGTAACATTTATATTGGATTAACCCGTTATGAGAATACTATATAGAATGTTATGCAAAGTGTCATAAGTTATTCTCATGGTGATAGTGGTGTATACCACCCTTCAACCTGAAACCACTATGGATCCTAGACGTAGACTCGAGTGCCTTATTGCTGATCAAACATTGTCCGTAACTGGATGACCATAAAGACAGTTGATGGGTACTCCACGAAGCATGCTGAGGGACATGAGTGACCTAGATGGAATTTGCCCATTCTGCATAACAGGATAAATGTCTACGGTCCCAATATTGAATTGGACAAGGATGACACGGTCTACGCCTTGTGTTCAATATAGACATAGGGGCAAAAGGGTAATTATACACATAAGTATTATCACAAAAGGATTTGTCAGATCACATGACATTTTCGTGTCTTGGGTAGTAGTGATGTGTTGCTAGATACCGCTCACTGTTTATTATGTTAAATACATGATTTAATATAATTGCTAATGTCGCGAAAACCTATAGGGTCACACACAAAAGGACGGATTGATGAGAGATAGAGCAAATAAGGAACACCGTAAGGTACGGTGCACTTAAGTGGAATACGAAATATGGTAAGGTACCATGCACTTAAGTGATTTTGGCATATTATAAGATATGGGCCACATACACTTAAGTGGTCTTTTTAGCTTGCATCCCAAACAAGTGGTTCTATAAATAGAACCCTTGTGCAGAAGCATTTGTACAGTTGTAATTTCGTTTTTTCTCTCTCTCTCTCTCTCTCTCTCTCTCTCTCTCTCTCTCACTCAAAGCCTTCATTCGTAGCAGCTAGCACTGAGATTGAAGGAATCTGTTCATGTGGACTGAGTAGAGGTGTTGTCACCATTCAACGTTCATGATCGCTCCGTAGATCTGCATCAAAGGTTTCAATCACCACAAGAGGTAACGATTCTATCACTGATCATGCTCATTCGTAAGGATCACTAAAGGAGAAATTTTTAAATTCCGCTGCGCTTTGGATCGCACTTCTCCTTCAGTGGTATCATAGCCACTTACGAAACCATGCATCTGATAGCTGTTTATTTTCTGTATTTTCTGTATTAATACGATTAAAAGACAGAATGAATCAAAGAATAAACGAGTAATTAAATTTGGCATCATGTGTGTATGATTTGGATGATTGATGTTGACTATGCTTCGGAATCCGACGTTAGTATGGTGAAGCAGTGATACATTAATCGTCCATAGATTACGCAATTGAGATTGATCAAGTTATATATATGATATAAGTAATCCTGATGCAAAATACGGTATATATGATATATTGTTTCTGTTTCGTTCATTCAAACACTTAATGGTTGTTTTCCTTTGAGCGATCAATGGTCATTTGCTTCTTGATCCGACATTAGTATGGTGAAGCAATGACGTGTTGATCAATCATACTGAATTCTGAAATTGGTGCATTAGGGTTCATGACGGCACAAGGGTTGTGCTGTCAAAGAGTTATGCGATTAGGGTTGTGACTGCGCAAGAGTTGTTCTTTAAAGTATCAAGTGTAACTGCCCCTAACAACCCCTCAAGAGGGCGCTGCACCCTTGACCCCCATCCGCTGACCGGGCAGCGAAACCCCCGGCTAACTCTACGTAGTGTGATCGATGGCCGAAATTTAATTTGGTTTTAATTAATTAACAGAATTTAAATTAATAATAATAATGTGTTTATTATTAGTGTTGATAAAACTTTTATCACAATCAGAATCGGGGCTCTGGTGCCAATTGAATGTGTGAAAAAACACAAGAAATGGGGGTTAGAATTGGGTTTTACAAAACAAAATCTTTTTACTAACTCAAGAACACCACTTAAAAGTTACTAACAATAAGATAAAAACACAAGTATTTTTATCCTGGTTTTCTTGAAGCTCAAAGTTACTCCAGTCCACCCGCCAAGATGATTTTGCCTTATACACAAGGACTTAATTCACTATAATCAACAGATCATAATAATAACAAAGAATAACCTTCTTTGTCTTCTCAAGGATCCGACTATACCCTAGTATCCTTAAGGACTCACAAAGAATAACCTTCTTTGTCTTCTCAAGGATCCGACTATACCCTAGTCTCCTTAAGGAATCAAACAAATAGTCTGAATAATACTTTTTGTGTTACAAGTTGCTTCTACACAAGCATATTTTACACAAATGATAAGCAATTACTTAAAAAAATATATGTACAAAATTGATAGCTTTTGAAAAAGAAGTAGACTTGTCAAAATTAATGTAGCACCGACTAATTTATTTAGGTCTCCAAGTCTCACTTATATAGAATAAGAAGAAGACCGTTGGGGGGGGGGGGGGGGGGGATGGGGAAAACTCATATAGCGGTTGTCCACTGTTGGATGGTGAAAGAAGTGATATTGCATACTGTCCTTCACCCACAAATTCAGTGACATGTGTGATGTATAGTACTGTCCTTGCCTACGATATTAGGTAGTGGAAAGGATATTTGATTTGTATTATGTACTATTTGATCACATGCCCATTTGATCTTATCTTCGAGTTCATTGGCTTCTGATTAAAGTTGATGAAGCATGAAATGAAGAAACATAAAGTTGGATTCATAAACTTCATAATCTTTGGTTAGAACCTTGACAGCGTCAGCAATCTAGCTTGAGATCTTGAGTATCTTCAGATTCTTCAGAATCTACAGTTAAAACCTTGATAACCTCAATGTCTGGCTTGAGATCTTTAGAATCTTCATCTAAGTAACACAACTTCATAAGCTTTCCATTCTTCAGAAGCTTAGTGATCCGAGTCACATTCAGAAGCACGAACTAAGAGAATTTGCAGCAACAACATAACGTCTCCTCAAAAGCTTATCAGAAGTGATTCAACTCAGAAGCACGAACTGAGAGAATATTGCAGCAACAACATAATATCTCCTCAAAAGCTTCTCAGAAGTGATTCAACTCAGAAGCAGAAAGATCATTGAAGCAAAAACATTGAACATCTTTTAGAACTTCTTATTACTGGCGCAAAAGTAGAATTGGAACTCATCGTTCAGAAACTGATGAAGTTGCACGTCATATATTCAGAATCGAAACTGGTTGTTAAAGCTACACAATAACAAATCAATAGGGTACCAAAATTATTCTCACACAAATACAACATTGCTATCATTAAAACTCAAGGTATAGATGTAGAACCAAATCTTGTTCTAACAGAGGCTTCATTGGTTTCAGAGGAAACCAGAAAGGGAAGATCATCGGCTCCGGAATTGTTGGTAACAGTGAACTTCCTTCTATTAGTAATGTTCTTTTGGTCAATGGTTTGATGCATAACTTATTGCCTACTAGTCAACTTAGTGACAATGGTTGTGATATCATTTTTAATCAAAAGTCATGTAAGGCTGTTAGTTAGAAAGATGATACAGTCCTTTTTAATGGAAAGAGAAAGAACAACATTTATAAAATCAGACTTTCTGATCTTGATGATCAAAATGTATAATTCTTAATGTTTGTTAATGAGAAATAATGGGTATGGCATAGACATTTGGGCCATGTTAACATGAGAAGGATTTCATAGCTAAATAAACTTGGATTTGTCAGAAGCTTACCCAACCTAAAGTTCCCTTCAGATGCTCTTTGTGAAGCATGTCAGAAAGGCAAGTTTTCTAAAACATCTTTCAAAGCAAAAACTATTGTTTCTACCTTCATATTGTTAGAACTTCTGCATATTAATTTGTTTAGGCCAGTGAAAACTACCTATATCAGTGGTAAGAAGTATGAATTGGTCATCATTGATGACTATAGTTGTTGGACATGGGTAAAGTTCTTGAAACACAAGGATGATTCACATTCTATGTTCTCTACTTTCTGCTCACAAGTGCAAACAGAGATGAACTACAAAATAGTCAGAGTCAAAAGTGATCATGGTGGAGAATTTGAAAATAAACATTTTGGAATTATTTTTTATGCAAATGGCATTTCCCATGATTTCTCCTATCCTAAGGAATTTGTTGTTTACCCTTATACCCCCTTGAGATGGCATTTGAATCACCCTTTTGTTTCTTCTAGAAGCTTCCAGAGTACTTTTTTGGTGCGTTGGATGCTCCAACTGTGCCTTGAATTTTACCATCCTTTAGGCCCTTCTCAATTCGATCTCCAATGGTTACTAAGTGAGAAAAGTCTGATGTCGTGCTGCTTACAAATCTGTCAAAGAAAGGATCTTTCAAAGTGTCTACAAATATTCCAGTAATTTCCTTCTCGGATAATGGAGGTTCCACCTGAGCGGAAAACTCTCTCCATCTCTAAGTGTATTCTTTGAACGATTCTCTTTCATTCATAGTCATACTCTGTAACTGCATTCGATAGGACGCCGTATCGAGATTGTATTTGTATTGGCGGAGGAAAGCATTAGCCAAGTCTTCCCAACTCTGAATTCGTCCTTGTTTCAAGCTCATGTACCATCTTAGAGATGCCCCACTTAAACTGGCCTGAAAATAGTGTATAAGTAGCTTATCATTTTTAGTATGCGCAACCATCTTCCTAAAGTACATCACCAAATGGCTTTTTGGGTAGGTCTGGCCTTTGTACTTTTCAAAGTCAGGGGTTTTGAATTTAGCCGGGATAACCAAATTCGAAACCAATTGCATGTTTATGGTTGTTGAGCAAAAGATATCGTTACCTTCTATAGCCTTTACTTTATTCTCCAAAGCGCGAAGTCTTTCTGCAGCAGGATCCATAAGGACTTTGGGTTTTGGTGGATCCAGTATGTAAAAAGCAGCGTACTGATCATCTTCTTCCACCTCGGATCCATGTTGAGCAGATGCATCAGAAAGCTATATGTGGTCTCCGTTCCCTACTAGTATATGGACAAGAACTCCCTTAGCACGAGCAAAAGTGTCATCTAGATTGACCAAGCCTGAGGTGCCCACCTGACTTACAATTTTCTTGGCGCCAACCTCCATTTCAGCAGCTCTCTCTCTCTGAGAAATTTCCATCATAATCTCGAGTATCTCATCCATCTTATCCTTAATGGTATTGATGTTTGTCCTCATGACGACCTGATTGGCCTCAACTTATTCCAACGTCATCCTGTAGTCGTTGCATGTCTTGCATCGGTGTTTATTAGTCAGTGTTGCTGGACAAAGGGTAGAAGATGGTGTAAGTTTTGGATTTTCTGGTGAGTGATGTATATGGAGATGCAAATGATATGCGTATTTTATTTTCAGGGAATCGTTCGAGTTCATTAGTTGTTTAATAATTCAGAGAAGTAAGAAATATCAAAACAAGATAATAATGAAACAACTTAAACATCATTCATTCAAGTACACGATATAAAGGCCCAAAGGCCCAAATTCAAATACATCCCAAATAATAAAAATACATAAAAACGAAAATCAGACTGTAGATTTCCTTGCTTGAAGCTCTTCCAGCTCCTTCTTGAATCTTCTTAACAATTCTCTACAAAGCAGGATGCAGATAATCACAGCAGGATGGGTGTTGTCTTCATTTAATTCTTCCATTGCATGCCTTAATTTCCATGGCATGTCTTTAGCTGCCCAGTTGTAGAACTCTACCATCCCGTGAAGTGTTGCACGATATTTATCCCTATCCCCTTGCAGGAAGTCGATGGTTCTCTTGAAGGACTCATAATCCTCAATCACATATTCCCTTTCTTTTAACCATATTTCTCCTCCCATATTCTAGGTATAACTCGAGAGGCTTTGGTAGCTATGTCTTTGAGTTGGCGTTCTCGATCTTCCCCTGCCTTTGTATGGCAGATAGCAATAGTGAGTTCTTTTATCTGAGCTCCGAGTGTGTCTCTTATTGTCTTATTCTCCTTAGTAGCAAGATACCACCAATGCTCATTCTTTTGACATTCATTATGGGCTTGCTTTAATTGATCCTTGATGGTATTCAAACAAAGGTCAACTTGCTCTATACTCACTTTAACTTCTTTCCTCTTATGCTCTTCTTTGTCAAATTTTTCCTTATTTTCCTAAAACTGCGTATTCTTCCTCTCGAGCTCCCATTTTATCTTGTTTTTCTCATCAGTGACTTGTTGGAGATTCAACTACAACTTTTCATTTTATTTTCCCAATATTACTATGGTGGCTCTGAGTTCTTCATCCTCCTCAATAGGGATATGAGTGAGTTTATGCTCAGGAAGGGGTACAAGTATCCTAATGATGAACGGAATTTTGATTACCTTCACCCTTTCCCTTACCCATTAGAAGTAAGGTTCCTTAGTGATCTCGTTAACTCTTCCCAAGTCATATTTTACTTTTCGGTTGACCTTTTTCCAAGCTTCCTTAATCCTTTGGAATAGGCCAGGATTCTCAACCCCCAAATCAAATAGTAAAAAGGCTTCCAAAGAGTTTTCATCTGAAGGACCTTTCATTCGGTACCCGAGTTGCCTTACTGATAAAACACGATTAGAGTTGATACATCCCTGAGTCCCAATGAGTGGTAGGTTGGGAAAGTCTCCACAACTGAATATGATCTCCATACCAACATACTCTCTAGAATACCAAAAAAGATCATTGGATCAGAGTGATCCCAACCTTTGAGGCCAACTATAATCTTTTTGTTCCACAAAAACTCTTGTCTTTGGAAGATGCTCCAAGAACCACTGGTACAAAAGAGGAGTTCAACAAGCAATCATTCCCTTCTTCTTTGCATGTCTATAACATAGGTAGTAATAAACATCTGCCAAAAGGGTAGGTACAAGATTTTCTGTAAGCAAGACACTAATGGCGGCCGTGTCTATGAAACCATCCATATTTGGGAACAAGATGATTCCATAGATAGCCAAAGCAATACTAGCGTAGCAAGCTTCCCAACTTTCTGCATTCAATAGGGTGTGAGCTCTTTCTAGGAGGAACTTGAGTGAGAAGCCTTTGGTATTTCCTTTGACCCTTAGATTGGAAGTGACTTCTTTCTTATCCATGTGAAGAGCTTTAGCAATAACTTCATGTTTCAGAGATTCATCCACTCCTATAAATAACGACTTGTTCTTCATGGGAATTCTAACGAGACACTCGAACTCCTCCAACATTGGTGCCAACTAGAAATCTTGGAATGTGAAACACCTCAAGGGTGGGTCATAGAACTGAGCCAAAGTCACCAGTGTTATATGGTCTACCTTCTGATTCAAAGGTTAAAGCAAGTTTCCATATTTATTTCCAAAGTTGATTTTGTATACCAGATGCATTTGAAAAACCAAGTCACGTAGGCTACTTAGGTCAGGCTCTTTGAACTTGAAAGAATAAGTGTTTCTCTTGTTTGATTCTATGCTACCTTAATTCATGCAACTTATGATTCTTTGATTCCCTAAAAATAAAAAGAATGTGAATGTTATGTTATGAATATGCAATGTTTCTATGCATGATTTTGGGGTCACAAGTATATGTGATTTTTCACAATATTGGCCATGATAATAGGTATCTCTGATCATTGGAACCCCATGGGTAGGCACTAAAGTTGGTAGGTTCCTAGAGTCATAGATCTCCTTTTGAGAATATCATTGTCACGACGAAGGCTCATCTGACAATAATATCTCAAAATAATCTCGTTTGAGTGAGGTTTTTGTATTGTCCCGACAAAGAAGGCTCCTTGTGGGCCTCTACTACACAACCATCGAGTCCAAGATTCTAAAAAAGGTTCTCAGAGTCATAGATCGAAGTTGGAAATATTATTGTAAGGTAGTAATACGTCCAAGGGATCTCATCTGATTGGGGCTTTCGTATTAACCCAACAATTATGAAGTCTCATAGGTTAGTATTACACAACCACCAAAGATGGAATGGGTTAAAAGGTCCCTAGAGTCATTGATCCAACTTGAAAACATTATTACCATGACGAAGGCTCATCGGACAATAACATCTCAAGAGAATCTCTTCTAGGCGGGGTCTTCGTATCGTCCCAACAAGGAAGGCTCCTCGTGGGCCTCTACTACACAACTAACATCTTAATCCTATGGTTTTTCTCAGACTCGGGTAGGGAGCCTATCTCACAAACTTCCAACAATCAGAGAGCCCCAGTAGCAAAATAAGAATCAAACAATAAATCACAAAATAGCAAATACAAAGAAACAATAATAACTTTATAAAGATAACAAACAAAGAAGGTTAACATTCAAACAGAAATTGAACTAAGTTAGGTTTGACCCTCTCTTGCTTGGAGTAGATCCCCAGCAGAGTCGCCATCTATCGCATCTCGAAAAATATGATTCCTCGTGATGGTTGCAGAAAAAATAGTTTGAACAGAGTCAGCATCGAACTTTATTTATCCCAATGAAGGAATAGGAAAATATCGATAAAACCTTTAAAAATAGAATAATCATCGTCGCACCCATATTCGGTTTTAGGAGTCGATTACGTAAGGGGAAGGTACTAGCACCCCTCATGTCCGTTGCACCCAACGGGAACCTCTTAGTCTAATATGCAATTTGAATGTTAGCTAATGTTCATTGTTTTATTCGAGTGAATAAAGATTGAAAATAGAGATGAATGGAAACCTCTGAAGGGGGAAAAGGGAGGTTTTTTATTAGTGTGCTCGCCAAGATCTCGCAATCTTGTGCCTACGTATCCTTATGGTGCAATAAGGAAATCAGAGCATTCATAGTTCGGGAAACTACGGTTTATTAGTGTTTTCTTAATGAACAACTGTTTAGATCGTATTCTAAAGGCTAAACATTGGCTTGTCTACTCTCGGCAGAGGCTTAAGCACTAGTTTGTTATGCATGTTAGAAGGGATAAAATAGTGTCCCTTTTGAAAAGGGTTTTGATCACGCGGGGCGAGAAAAAGATAGATTTGATGTGTTAATATATTTTATTGGATGACGATTACTCGGATAGCTGAGTAAGGCAACTCGTATCCAAATAGTCGAGGAAAGGAGTTGAAGGCTCAAAACCATCTCCCTTTTCATCCTTAGTTATAAAAGGGTTTGATAATAGTTAAGGTGTTTTGGATGGATGACGAATACTCAGATGGTCGAGGAAGGGAACTCATATCCAAGTACTCGAGAAAGGGAATAGAAGGCTCTATACCACTTTCTTTTTCATATAAGTGATTATGACAATAGGTTTGTGTATGATGGATATTTTTAGATAAATGACAAATACTCGAATAACTGAGTAAGGAAACTCATATCCAAGCATTTGAGGAGAGGAATCGAAGGCTTTAGACCATCTCCCTTTTCGTTTAAGTTATTATGAAAAATAAGTTTGATTTAATTGGTTTAGAAATTTTAAGAGAAATGACAATTGTCTGATTAACCGAGTAAGGGAACTCGTATTCAAACAATTTAGGAGATGAGTTGAAGGCTTAAAGCCATTCCCCTTTTCATCTCTAGTGAAATGTTATTTAATCGCGATTAGGTACTTTGAATTAATTTGAATAAAAATACTCGATGTTAGATCGAGGTTTGAATGTGTGTTTGAAGATAAATTGATTTATATTTAGTAAATCCATCATCTAGTCGATTAATTAATAATCAAATAGGTCTCATTGTAAGAAAGCCCAAGAGTAAGCTATGTGAGGTTGATGGCGATGCTAAAAGCGACTGAGTTACAAAGGTATTTGAAAATGGGCTCGAAGTTGAATCGAGAAATATGTGATCTTTTCTTGAAACAATTTTGGTAAATGTTTGAAGTAATTAACAATTAGATTCTATTAATGAAGTACAACACATGGTTTAGTTGAAATAAGAATTGTGCAAGCTAAGTGATCAAACAACTGCAAAATGACAAGTCTAAGTCAATCTCACAAAAATAGACGACTAAATGATTAAATAAAGTGTTTAATGAGGTTAATTAAAATATTTACTAATCAAATTAAATAAGATTATAAAAATTAGTCCAAACATTAATTAAATTGAATTAGATTTATTTAACCAAATTAATTATTTAATTATCAATAAGAGAAACAAGAAAATATGAAATAAAATCAATACCAAAATAAAAAACAAGTAAATGGGACAGAATATAACAAAAATGGGGGTGTGAAGAGTCAGAAATGATTCCAGGCCCAAAGGGAAGCCCACTTTCGGGGGAAGTCCAACTTAAGGTTCGGTCAACCTAAGTTGACCTGCAGCCCAGTCCGGGTCGTCAGATCATCAGATCTGACTTGGTCTATAGTAATCAAAGCCATGATGAACATGGGTACATGGTACTAGGATGGATGCTCACACACGAAATCATAGGGACATGCCAAGGAAATCGGTGACAAGTGTCTCATTGGTGGAGACACTTGTCACCACTGTATCGGATTCCCACCCTTCAAATAAAAACCAAATAACCTCCAAACCAAACATTTGTCATAAATTTTCTCTCACTTCTCTCGAAATCACTTTGCCTCTCTCAAGAAAACTGGCCATCCCTTCCGATGACCTCACCGGAGAGGGGTGGCAGCTGACGACGACGCCATCGTTTTCTCCGACGGTGAACCAACCCAAACGTCAAAGACCCAAACACAAACCCTATATACTTTCTACCCTCTTTCCAAATATCACCTTGATTTCACCCAAATCCTTCTCAAATGGTCGGATCAGAGCTCAACAGAATCCCCAAAACAAAACACAAAAACCATACCAAACAAGAAAGAAAACTACTTTAAATACCCATACTGACACTAATCGGAACCGAGTTCAAAGAAAAAAGAACGAAAAAAAAGGAAACCCTAATTTTCGAATTAGGGTCCAAATAGCATGAATTTAAGGATATTATCATGGGGGTTTCAATCTAAATCACATGGTGAAGGAGCTAGTACAGAAGGATTGAAGAAAAGAATAAGAGCTCACCAAATCGGAGTTACTCCGAGGGAATCTTCGGTGAAGCAGATAAGTCTATTTCCACTCCTTTACGCTTTTTAATGTCCTACTCCTCTTCTCTTTGCTTTTCAAACCTTGTTGCTATTTGGCTTAGGTTTAGGTTTAGCTCAAATTATCTCAGAGTTTCAATGAGAAACTCTGAGTAATTTGTTAGTCCTGAACATTAAGTAATGATTTTTTGGTGAATTTTGGCAGAGTAACAGTATGTGGGTTCTCCTCTGCATTCAATAGAATAATACCTCTTTTTATAGGGGATCAATAGGGTAATGAGAGAGGGTATAAATACGTGTGAGTCCTTGTGAACATTTGGTTTGCTCGTGTGGATTTTTTAGGGAAATGGTGAGCTGTGATATATTTTTGAATCAAACCGTTAGTGATATTTGTGTGTATCCCTAATTTTGTGGGATGGCTTGCGAGTGGAAGTGCACAATGCTTTTGCTCAAAATTCCTTTTCTCTCTCTGCATGTTTTGTACCTTGCTGATATGTTTATATGGTCCATCTTAGTTGCTGAAATGTTTGTTAAGTTTCTATTTGTATGAAATGTTTGCCTTGTAGCTTTATTGTAAAACTCTGCCATAAACCTAAATTTGTTAGTGATGACCCCCTTTAATGGTCTGCTTATTATGAATTTTCTTGGTTTCTTTTTGCATTGCTTCTTGCTGGTATGGTATAGGCATTATTATGAGTGTATTGTTATTGACTCATGGTTTATTATGGTTGGCGTTTTGCAGGGCTAATGTATTTTGACATTTGATGCAAGTTGTTGGACCAATTTGATGATTGGGGAAATCGTTCTTATAAATCCAAAGATGAATTTTAGACGACAAGGCCAATGTACTGGATCCTCATGGTAGCATTTAGGATAACGACAACATAACTCTTCTTTCAATTGGAGATACGACCAAGGTAATTAGGTCTTGTAGCTCATTATGTGATTAGGTTGTGATGTACTAGGATAATAACTCATGTAATACTTGTACCATACAAATGAGCATTTAATCAAATGTAACTTTTGATTTGAATTTGAACTCCATCCTTTCTCTTTTAACAGGTCACGAATGGCAAATGTAGGATTCAAGTGAAGGCTTAGTGGGAGCTTTAAAAAATAGCTCAGTGATGTACAAATAGGATGCTGAATAAAATTAGGGATATCTTAATGGAATGGCAAATGTAGGATTCAAGTGAAGGCTTAGTGGCCATATTTGTACTTCTCATCTATGGGCTAGTGTTATTCCCCAATATCAACAAGTTTGTGGATGTGAACGCTATTAGGATTTTCTCTACTCTTAATCCCGTTCCGACTCTGTTGGGTGACACTTACTTTTCTTTGCATATGAAGAATGCAAAGGGTGGTGGTACCATTGTGTGTTGTTTGCCTTTGCTGTACAAGTGGTTTATTTCACACTTGCCGCAGACGGTCGCCTTCAAGGAGAACAAAGGATGTCTACGGTGGTCCACGAGACTTATGTCTCTCACTAATGATGATATCTTTTGGTACAACCGTGTGTATGATGGTGTGCAGATTATCGACTCTTGTGGTGAATTCTCCAATGTGCCTCTTCTTGGTACATGTGGTGGGATTAACTACAACCCTGTTTTGGCACGTCGTCAGCTTGGGTTCCCCCTAAAGGATAAACCTAATAACATTCTATTAGAGGGTGTGTTCTTTCAGGAGGTTAAAGATCCCCAAGGCTTGAAGGGAAGGATGGTCCGCGCTTGGCGCAAGATTCATAAGAAAGGAAGGAAAGAGTTAGGTCCGAAGAATTGTATCACTTTGGAGCCTTATACTTCTTGGGTGAGGAGGAGAGCTTCTGAGTACCTCATGCCTTACGAGTATCCGAGACCTACGCCTTTGGTTATGGCTGGGCCTTCAACCCTCCCTGACCAAGGAGTAGAGGAGTTGAGAGACGAAGATCGTTCACATGCTTGGATCCGTGAACGAGAGGAGTTGCTTCAGCAGATCAAGGAAAAGGATGCTTTGATAGAGTTCCTCGAGCACCAGGTTATAGATGATCCTGATGATGCATGGACTTCTCTACTTCCTCAGTCTTCCAAGTTTTGGAAAAGGAAGTACGATCGACTAGCCAAGGAGAAGGCAGATATAGAGGCAGCCTACGAGAGGGAGGTGAAGAGGCTTCGTGCATCTTATCTTCCTGTGTCCAGAGCTTTAGATGACTGCTTCTAGGGATCCATAGGATGTTCATTTTTCTTCTCTCTTGTATTGTATTTGGTTACCAAGACTGTACTTCTTTGGTATAAAAATATTTCCAGATATTATTGATGAGATATTTCCATATGTGATAAATGTTTAATATTTCCAATGTTCGCAAATAGAACTCTAAAGTTCCTCTAATAAATAAAAACAAATCATATGCACAAGCATTGCATGCATCATGTGCATAAGCAGGTTTTGCTCCAGGCTTCTTGTTCTATGGTCTAACTCTGTGTTCTTCATTTATTTTGAAGACAAGCTGACTCACCGGTACTACACCAGAGCCAACATTTCAAGACTGATGGATCATTTGGAACAAGAGAACCGTGAGTTGAAGGAGGAAGTGGCCAAGTTGACTGCCCTGATGGAGTCATTCATGGCTGCCCAGAGCCAGTCTTCTCCGACACCTTCAACTCCTCCCTAGAGGATAGTCATCTCTGAGATTGTCTCTTCAACTGTGCCTGCGGCCAGCGTACACTTTGCTCCAAGGGCCATGCAGCCGGGTTTCCGTGGGGGATGCCTCCTAATTTCATGCCTGAGGGACCTGCACCCACTTTTGCTTCTCTGCCGACATCTAGCCCGGTCCTTGCTATTCCTCCTCCTGTCGTGCATACTATGCCCAGAGTAGACGACACCATCTATCATTCTGAGTCGTTTGAGGGCCCAGGTGTCTATGAAAAGATGGACGCTATGAAGGATCAATTTCTTGAGCTCCGCAAGGAATTGAAAACCCTTCGAGGAAAGGATCTTTTTGGCAAGTCTGTTGCCGAACTCTGCTTGGTTCCTAATGTGAAGATCCCTGTGAAATTCAAGGTCCCTGACTTTGAAAAATACAAGGGAAATACTTGCCCTCTCAGCCACCTGGTCATGTATGCCAGGAAAATGTCGACTCAGACCGACAACGACCAACTGCTCATCCACTACTTTCAGGACAGTTTGTCCGGTGCTGCCCTACGTTGGTATATGGGCTTGGACAGTGCGAACATCTGATCCTTCAACGACCTTGGCGAGGCCTTCGTCAAGCAATACAAATATAATGTGGATATGGCTCCCGATAGGGATCAATTGAGGGCCATGTCCCAAAAGGATAAGGAAACATTCAAAGAGTACGCCCAGAGGTGGTGAGAGCTAGAAGCACAGATCATGCCCCCGCTAGAAGAGAAAGAGATGACTTAGATCTTTCTGAAGACCTTGAGTTCTTTCTACTATAAGCGGATGATTGCCAGCGCTCCTTCTGATTTCACTGAGATGGTGAATATGGGGATGCGACTGGAAGAAGGGGTAAGGGAAGGGCGCCTGACCAGAGAAGAAGGCTCTTCTACCAAAGGGTATGGGACGTTTGGAAAGAAGAAAGATGGTGAGGCACATGCTGTGACCTCCCATGTAAAACCAAGAAGACCCTCTGTGAGGAGGAAGACCGTGCGTCCTGCCGGCAACCAGCACCAGGTGGCTCATATAGCACCTGTTTTCAAAGATAATCAACAGTATCAGCATCACAATAATAATCAGCAACAACCACATCCACAATATCAACAACAACAGCATCGTCCTCATCAGCAGGCCTACCAGCCTCGAAACAGTAGTCAAGCCAGCACAAGCTACGAGAGGAAAAGGGTCACCTTCGATCCTATTCCGATGACATATGCAGAATTATATCCCTCTTTGATAGAGAGGAAGCTGATTACTCCACGAGACCCACCGGCTATACCTACCAACCCCCAGTGGTGGTATAAGCCAGAATTACATTGTGTTTATCATTCAGGCGCTCCCGGACATGACGTGGAAAATTTCTACCCTTTGAAGACCAAGGTTCAAGACCTTGTAAGATGTGGTATTTTGTGTTTCGAGGACGTAGGTCCTAACGTGAAGAAGAACCCATTTCCCGAGCATGGGAAATCTGTCAACATGGTTCAGGGTTGCCCTGGCAAGTACAAAGTCAAATACGTCAGTCATATTCGACAATCTCTGGTCGAGATGCATCGTTTGTTGTGTGATTATAGTCATTACGAGCACGACCACGATAGATGTTGAGTCTGTTATGTTAATCAAAGAGGTTGTCTCCAGGTGCGTAAAGATGTTCAAGAAATGCTGGATGAGGGAGTCATTGAGATCCTTCAAAACAGAAATGTTGACGAAGATGCTGATGAAGTCAACGTAATTTCTCCAGTATTCCGGATCCCCGAGCCTGTTATCATCAAGTATGATGGTAGCAAGCAGAAGCTTTCTCCTGCTTTGACCATTAAGCCAGCTGGCCCTGTACCGTATACTTCTGAGAAGGCGGTCCCCTATCGCTACAATGTTGTAGCATTTGAGGATAGGAAGGAGGTGCCCCTGCCCTCTTCATTTGTTGTTAATATTGCCGACGTCAGTGGCCTGACCCGTAGCGGTCATGTTTTCTCGGCTCCGCCGAAGCCGCAAGCTGATGTTCGAAGGAATGATAATGCTGAACGCCCTGTTGGGAATGTTGTGAACGCTCCGAATCCGACACTTGTTGCTAAACCTGCCTCCATGTTGAAAACTTCTGTCTTTGTTGGCCCGAGTGGCAATGCGAAAGAAGATTGTGATGAGATGTTGAGGCTCATCAAGAGAAGTGAGTATAATGTTGTAGATTAGCTTCTACAGACACCATCCAAAATCTCTGTACTATCCTTGCTGATGAATTCAGAACCACACCGAGAAGCTCTGCAGAAGGTGTTGGATGTGGCGTATGTGGATCATGACGTCACGATTGAACAATTCGACAGTATTGTTGCAAACATCACCGCTTGTAACAATTTAAGTTTTTGTGATTCTGATCTCCCCGAGGAGGGAAGAGACCACAACCTGGCATTACACATATGTATGAGCTGCAAAGATGATGCCATTTCCAATGTGCTGGTGGACACTGGATCATCATTGAATGTGTTGCCGAAAACCACTCTTGCAAAGTTATCATATCAGGGGCCTCCCATGAGGCAGAGTGGGGTAGTTGTGAAGGCTTTCGATGGGTCTCGCAAAACTGTGATTGGAGAGGTTGATCTCCCAGTCAAAATCGGACCAAGTGATTTCCAGATTACCTTCCAGGTTATGGACATTCACCCATCGTATAGCTGTCTCTTAGGCAAACCATAGATTCACGAGGCAGGCGCCGTGACATCCATCCTACACCAGAAACTGAAGTTTGTGAAAAATAAGAAGCTGGTGGTGGTAGGGGGAGAAAAGGCTCTCTTGGTTAGCTATTTGTCTTCCTTCTCTTACATAGATGCTGAGGATGAAGTTGGAACGCCGTTCCAAGCTTTATCTATTGCTGAACCTGTTAAGAAGGGAACTTCTTCATTTGCTTCCTATAAAGATGCAAAGTTGGCCATTGAGCATGATGCAACTGCTGGTTTGGGGCAAATGATTGAGCTGGAAGACAACAAAACCCGGGCTGGCATAGGTTATTCTTCTGGGGTCTTCCACAAGCAAGGGATGTTCAAGAGTGGTGGATTCATCCACACCGGTCAAGACGAAGAGGTTGCTGCCATTCTGGAAGAAGATGAAGAGGATTCTGGCAACTTCATCATCCCTGGAGGGGTTTGCAATAATTGGGTCGCTGTTGATATTCCAATAGTTATCCATAAGTCAAAGTAATGTTCATTGTGTTCGAAAACCCTCCTCCCATGCCAAAAGGAGGAGTGATGACATTGTTGGCGCATAAGTACAATGATATTTTCATTCAATAAATTCATGTTAAATGTTTGTTTTTCCAATTATTTTCCCTTTTCGCTTTTGCATGAAATTGGTGATCACATAAAACCTTAAAAATAAGAATAAAATCAATCTTTTCATCTGCATAATGATTTGCCTTGTTTGAATTCTAAAATCTTTATATCAAAAATCATTATGTAGGTTGATCAAACCCATTGAACATAATGATCCAACACCATCTCCCAACTTTGAATTCCCTGTATTAGAGGCGGAAGAAGATGATGTTGAAGAGATTCCTGACGAGATTACCCGTCTACTTGAGCATGAAGAAAAGATCATTCAGCCGCATCTTGAGAATCTAGAAACAGTCAACTTGGGGTCTGAAGATTGTGTGCGAGAAGTAAAGATTGGGGCACTCCTGGAAGAATCTGTTAAGAAGGGGTTGATTGAGTTGCTACGAGAATATGTCGACGTCTTTGCCTGGTCATATGAAGACATGCCTGGTCTGGATACTAATATCGTGCAACATTTCCTGCCTTTGAAGCCTGAGTGCGCGCCTGTGAAGCAGAAGCTCAGAAGAACTCATCCCGATATGGCAGTAAATATCAAAGAAGAAAGTTCAGAAGCAAATTGATGCGGGGTTTCTGGTGACTTCTACATATCCTCAATGGGTGGCCAATATCGTGCCCGTGCCTAAGAAAGATGGAAAAGCCCGAATGTGTGTGGATTATAGAGACTTGAATAAAGCTAGTCCGAAAGATGATTTCCCTCTACCGCATATTAATATGTTGGTAGATAATACAGCTAAATTCAATGTCTTCTCATTTATGGACGGATTTTCTGGATATAATCAGATTAAAATGGCACCCGAGGATATGGAGAAGACAACATTCATCACACCTTGGGGAACATTCTGTTATCGAATGATGCCCTTCAGTTTGAAGAACGTCGGAGCCACGTATCAACGAACTATGACTACCTTGTTTTATAATATGATGCACAAGGAGATCGAGGTGTATGTTGATGATATGATTGCAAAGTCAAGAACGGAAGTTGAACATGTAGAGCACTTGTTGAAGCTTTTTCAGCGTCTGAGGAAGTATAAACTTCGTATGAATCCTAACAAGTGTACATTTAGAGTCCGTTCCGGAAAGTTATTGGGCTTTATTGTCAGTGAAAGAGGCATTGAGGTTGATCCTGTAAAGGTCAAAGCAATACAAGAGATGCCTGCGGTCAAAACTGAAAAGCAAGTCCGAGGTTTTCTTGGCCGCTTGAATTATATTTCCAAATTCATATCCCACATGACTGCTACATGTGCGCCGATATTCAAGCTCCTCCGGAAAGATCAGTCTCATGATTGGACCGAGGATTGCCAAAAGGCCTTTGACAGTATTAAAGAGTATTTGTCTGAGCCTCTGATTTTGTCTCCGCTTGTGGAAGGGAGACCGTTGATTATGTATCTGACAGTTCTTGAAGACTCAATGGGTTGTGTCCTTGGTCAGCAAGACGAATCAAAAAATAAAGAGTATGTTATTTACTACCTAAGTAAGAAGTTCACTGATTGTGAGTCTCGATACTCGATACTTGAGAAGACATGCTGTGCTTTGGCTTGGGCTGCTAAGCGCTTACGCCAGTATATGTTGAATCATACGACTTGGTTAATATCCAAAATGGATCCAATCAAGTATATCTTTGAGAAGCCTGCTTTAACTGGGAGGATTGCCCGTTGGCAGATGTTGTTGTCTGAGTATGATATTGAGTATCGAGCTCAGAAGGCTATTAAGGGTAGTATCTTGGATGACCACTTGGCACATCAACCAATTGAGGATTATCAGTCAGTTTAGTATGACTTCCCAGATGAGGAGATTCTGTATTTAAAAATGAAAGATTGTGATGAGCCTACGCTTGATGAAGGGCCAGAACCTGGTTCCAGATGGAGCATGGTATTTGATGGCGCTGTAAATCAATATGGAAATGGTATTGGGGCAGTGATTATTACTCCTCAGGACACACATTTTCCTTTTACAGCAAGGCTAACTTTCAAATGCACGAATAATATGGCTGAGTATGAGGCCTGTATTATGGGATTGGAAGAATGTATTGATCTTAGGATCAAGCATCTTGATGTTTATGGTGATTCGGCCCTTGTTGTTAATCAGATTAAGGGTGAATGGGAGACGAATTAGCCTGGCCTCATCCCATATAGAGATTATGCGAGGAGGATTTCAACATTCTTTACTGAGGTTGACTTCCATCATATTCCTCGAGATGAGAATCAGATGGCAGATGCTCTTGCTACACTTGCTTCGATGATTGTGGTTAGACTTTGGAATGAAGTTTCTAATATCATTGTGATGCGCTTGGATAGACCAGTTCATGTATTTGCAGTAGAGGAGGTGCAAGATGATAAGCCATGGTATTATGATATCAAATGCTTTCTTCAGATCCAGATTTACCCGCCTGGGGCATCTGTGAAAGACAAGAGGACTTTGAGAAGATTATCAGGCAGTTTGTACCTCAATGGCGATGTGCTTTACAAGAGGAACTTTGACATGGTTCTGCTCAGATGCGTGGATAGACACGAAGCAGACCTGTTAATAACTGAGGTCCATGAGGGTTCATTTGGTACTCATTCCAATGGACATGCCATGGCTATAAAGATGTTGAGAGCAGGCTACTATTGGCTGACAATGGAGTCTGATTGTTGCAAATATGTGAAGAAATGCCATAAGTGTCAGATTTATGCGGATAAGATTCATATTCCCCCGACACTTCTGAATGTGATTTCATCACCATGGCCTTTCTCCATGTGGGGAATTGACATGATTGGCATGATAGAGCCGAAAGCATCCAACAGTCACAGATTTATTCTCGTAGCAATTGATTACTTCACCAAGTGGGTTGAAGCGGTGTCATATGCAAACGTGACCAGGCAGGGGGTTGTGAAGTTTATAAAGAATCAACTCATATGCCGATATGGTGTGCCAGACAAGATCATTACTGATAGTGGATCTAACTTGAACAACAAGATGATGAAAGAGCTATGTAGCGAGTTCAAGATTACGCATCATAATTCTTCTCCTTACAGACCCAAGATGAATGGGGTTGTTGAAGCTGCTAATAAGAACATCAAGAAGATTATCCAGAATATGGTTGTTATGTACAAAGATTGGCATGAGATGCTGCCATTTGCTTTGCATGGATACCGTACATCTGTCCGCACTTTAACAGGGGCAACCCATTTCTCTCTTGTTTACGGCATGGAGGTTGTGCTCCCAGTAGAGGTGGAGATCCCATCAATGAGAGTCTTGATGGAAGCCAAGTTGACTGATACTAAATGGGTTCAGAGTCGTTATGACCAACTGAATTTGATTGAAGAAAAGAGATTGACTGCCATGTGCCATGGCCAGTTGTATCAGCAAAGGATGAAGAAAGCCTTTGATAAGAAGGTCAAACCTCGTGTGTTCTGAGAATGTGATCTTGTGCTCAAGAAGGTCTTGTCTTTCGCGCCCAATTCCAGGGGCAAGTGGACTCCAAACTATGAAGGTTCATATGTTGTTAAGAGAGCCTTTTCAGGTGGTGCTTTGATACTTACAACTATGGATGAGGAGGATTTCATTCGTCCTGTGAATTCAGATACAGTCAAGAAATACTTCTCCTAAAATAAAAATAGAGTAGCTCGCTAAGTTGAAAACCCGAAAGGGCGGCTTAGGCAAAAATGAGCGTCTCGGTGGATTGAAAACCCGAAAGGGCGATCCAGGCAAAAGTTGGAGACATAAAAAATGAATATGTATCCCGCTAGATTGAGTACCTCATCTTGGGGCAATCTAGGCAAAAATTAGGGATTTGGCAAGTAACTGCATCCCGACCAGACTTTGTTCTACAAACTGTCATCTGTCAGAGATTCTCGCTCAGTCATCATCAACTGAAACTTCAAATACATCGGATTCGGAGTTGGTGGAGAAATGGTCATTATGTTCAATGTAGCCCTTTTCCAATATATATCGCCAATTTCAAATTTGTAAAGATCTATGGAGCCTTGCCATTTGCAGACTACCATTCCATCAAATAAATTTGAGCCTTTATCCAATTATTTGCACTCTTATTTGTTTCTATTCAACAAATGTTTTGCATGTTTTAATTGAGAAATATCATTGTTTTAAATAAATAAATTTTTCATAACTTGTTTTTCTTTTTTTTTAACAAAGTGAACATTCACAATGATAAAAAGATACTTGGGATGTCTTCAGTGCTCTCCCGAAGTTGGTATGATTCCCAACCGGGTGAGACATTTGTTCATATTCCTGGCATGATTGTATCCCCTTCAGTCAGAGCCTGTTTGTGGTTTTCTCCCAAGCAGAGTGTTTGGTAAAGATATTCATCCCTCTTTCCTTCAGCAGAGTAGTGATCCTTCCTCCTCAGCAGATGTGATCTATTTGATAGTACCGTATTTGGTGATCCTCGGAGACTTCTGATTGGTGGTTGTTCCCCACGGAGATCCATCCTCCCCTCTGATGAATTCCCCAGTAAAGTTGCTTCTACAGCGGAGTTTATCTGTGCGATGATCCTGTCCCCAGTTGGAATGGCTGATGTTCATTCCCCTGCAGAGATCTTTGTTTCTTGGTATCTCTTGCCCCTCATCAGATTGGATATTTTCCACTAGGCCTGGCTTTCTCCCTTGAGATGTAGTACCGGATGTTTGTTCATTGACCGTTGGACCTGTTTGTGTTAGAAATGTCTGTTTGTCAGCATTCATCATACGTAAACCATGCATATATGCATAATTTTAAAACATTCAGATATTCATGTTGCATTCTTTGCCATATATCTTTGTTTGTTATCTCCTGCTAGTTGGTAATATGTTTCCCCAAGCAGATGTTTATGTTTGATCTCTCCATGTAGAGTCAGCCCCATAAGCAGAAAGTGTGTATCCTTGCTTCCATATTCCCCACCGAGTTATGTCCTCGTGGATGATGGTTGTTTCTGTTTCCTACCAACACATATATTGGGATGGAATTCCCCATTGAGTTATATCCTCATAGGGACAAGTCTTATTTCGTCGCGCCTCTCTAGTTTGATCCTAGATTGGCTTTTCGTGTCTTTTTTCCTGCGATTCCCCGTAGTTCAGATGAATGATTGCTCAGTAACCAGTAATTGACCATTTTTTCCCCAACGGAGTCTTTGGCCTTCTACCCTCATACCGGTAGTTATAAGTCCTATTTCTTTGGTTTTCTACCCTCATACCGGTAGTTGTAAACCCTATTTTATCCCCCTGCAGAGTTAACCTTTTTGTTCATCCTAACCGATGACGGTTACTCTTCCGTGGTTTTCTACCCAGTATCTGGTAGATCTAATTCCCTCTTTGACGGTTATCTTTATCCAATATTTGGTATTGATATTCCTTCACTTTTTGAGTATGTCTTCCAGTATACCGGCGATATATCTCCCGGATCATTGCCTTTGTCAATATATCCCCAGCGAGTCATCTTTCATTTGTCGTTTGTCGGTAATGATTGTTTCTCCCTTTGTGATTGGTCATCATTTTATATCTAGTATTTGGTATCCCGATGCCCTTTCCTTTCGGTTGATTTATTCTTTATTAACCCAATAATCGGTTGTGGATAATCTTCCATGCGAGTATGTTATCTACGTTCTGACGGTAATAAATAATATATCTCATGCACTCTTTGGTCGAAGTTTCCTATTCTTCCCCAGTCGAGTAAGATTCGTATCCTCGTTTGTGGAATTGAATGCCCATCCTGTAATCGAGTTTTCTTTTCAGCCCTCTTTTGGATGATGAGTGTCTTGGAAATATTCCCCAATTTACACCTTGGTCGGTCACCTATTATATGCCCAGTAACCAGTATCTCTGGTGTTCCTTCCCTTCTGCTCCCTATTATAACTTTTGTCCCCTGTGGAGTCAGATTTTCCTGAGTTGAAATATACCTTTTTAGGTTTTCCTCAGATGATTTTGGATGTTTGATATCTCTCACCCTTATACCGGTCTTAGATATTCATTCTCCCCGAGCATGTTGTTCTTTCACCCTCATACCGGTGTCTTGATCACATGTCTCTTCGAGCTTATTACCCAATAACCGGTAATACCTCATCCTGTTGTTTCCTCAGATGACTCCTGTTTGGATATTCCCCAGTGAAGTCCCTTAGTGGATTTTTCCCTCATCTGAGTCCGGATTTTCATCTGAAGTATCCTCTGTGGATAATTTTTTTGCTGTATTGGCATATTCCCCAATACATGCCTCTTTGAGTCAGCTCGAGTCCTTCCATTGATTTATTCTCTTGGAAGTCCTCTCGTGTCTCAGCAAGTTCTAAGTCGTGACCTGCTCACGCAATTTATCTCTTTTTCTGTCCCCATAAGAGTCCCAGAGTCTCTGTCCCATGGAGTGAATTACTCATATGGATTGTCGGTTTCTCCGGATTTCGTTTCTTCTTTGTGGACACATATCCCCACAGAGTACTATTCTTTTGCATACATACATTTTCATCATGAGGTCTCTTAGGGACCAAAATTCGTCTCTTTGTTATTATTTAAGCCCATTCTACCTCGTCGAGATGAAGATTTTAACCTTCACTTCTCCGGCTAGAATGACCTTAAATAGGGGCATCTGTAAGACCCTAATTTTGGCCCTAAGATCCCTCATGGCCTCATAACATGGCATTTGCATAGCCTCAAGGATCATAAGCATCTTGGCTCCTTCCCTTTGGGTGGGATCTCTCTTGTGAGTGGTTTGAGATCACCAAGCATGCTTGAATTGTATATTATTGCTTTTCTCATTTTATTTACTAACCAAAAGCACAAAAATATGTCACTAACATCTCTTGTTTGTAGCTTAAGCAATCACACGATCCAAAGCTTCTAGGAGATCCTTTGTGCAATGATATTGGGAAGAAAAGATAAAGGCAAGCATTGTAATGGTTCCCAAAGCTCTCATCCATCAAATATGCCTCCCAAGTATCTTAATTCATCATTTTGATCAAAGTAAATCAAGGGGTTTGAGGTTTGATTCCCAAGGAAACCCTAATTCATCTGTTCATCAATTGTGCCTTGCTCATGAAGCAACCTCAGCCCATGGTCAAATACAATCAAGGTAAGTTCTTTAATTCATCATTTCATGCATATTTGAACTTATTTTAGTGTCCCCAATCATCAATTCATCAAGATATGAGATGTGGACTTGAGAAGTTGATCAGTCAATTCATCTAACTATTTTGAAATACATTGAGACCTAACTTTTTATGTGTTGGTGAAATGGAGATGACCCCAAGAGAAACAATGTTCTTAAGGACAATAAAAACAACTTTCATGTTCATCAAAACTTGATTTGAAGCTTGGAAGGTCATCATCCATTCCAAGACATTATAGGTCATTTTGACTAAAACCCTAATTTTAGGTTAACTTCCCAAGAACATAACTCATTCATTTTTCATGATTTTAGGATGAGACTTAATGAATTGGAAAGCTTAATGTGTCTACTTAAAATGTTATGTTGAGAAAAATTGCAAAATCTCAAAATAAATACATGTGATAATGCAAAACATTATAGGTCACTTTGGACCAAATGCATTGAAATGTGAAAATGTCCAACTTCAAGTGCCCATAACTTCTTCATCAAAAATCCAAATGATGCAAAATTTGAGTCCAAATTGATTGTCTTGAAAAGATCTACAACTTTTATGTTGAATATTTTATCATTTTGAGCTTGAATCATTGAAACATAAGGGCTTGAACATTGGCTAAATTTGGAAACTTCACAAATGCATGTTTTGCACCCTACACTTCAAGCTCAAATTTCATTAATTTCCTATGCCTAATTGGAGTTTTGATCAACATAGCATTTGTTCCTTATGCAGCAAGCTTTCTAACCATTACTCATAAGGTTGCATTTGGAGTTTGGAAGCATCATTTTCGAAGACATAAAGAATTAGGTGCATTTTTGGAAATTCATTTCAAACACATTGCATGAGCTGTTAACATCCAATCTGCATGTCCAATTCATATTTGGTGATGTGTAGCAATCAATTCCAATCAGAATTGGGCCTTCCATGCGCCTGTACAGGCCCATGCATGGAGGCCTTCTTCTCCCATGCACACTTTGTTCATGCACTTTCAGATGGCTTTGGCTATAAATACATGGCATGTGAGCTCTCATTCTTCAACCTAAAGGCGCCTAAACCTCTGCTGAACTCAAAACCCAACCCTCACCAAAGGAACTTTTCACTTTCTTTCAAAAAATTCAGATCTGAAATTCAATTGCATCGATTGAATTTTAAGATCCATAGTTCCTAAACCTTCTTCATTTGATCCATATAAGCTTCTGTTTGCAAAAGGAATCAAAGAGAGTGACTCAATTCTTCACAATTCAAGGGTTTTGCTCAACTGCATTTTTCTTCGAAACAGCCTATATATGATTCCATTTGCCTTGATTTTGTGTGATCTGAAGTCCTTTGTATAGAGGCATCATTATTGTGTTCTTAATTTTTGAAATCAAGCAAGTTCAGTTGAATACCACCAAAGTTCCATCTCTGATTTCTGTCTTAATAGGGATCTAGAGGGGAATTGGGTGGCATAGGAGTGATGTACATCACTTCACCTTTCGAATGGTACCTGGATCGTGCGTTTTGGTGCACATTTGTATCTCTGTAATTTTTGGCCTTCGCCGGAGCTAGCCGGAGAAGACGGTGGCGCTGGCCACCGTCTGGTCTCCAGATCCAATCGTGGCCGTCCCTTTTCATTTCCAGATTAGATCTAGGCAATCCATTGTTATAACTTTCTTTTATTATTTGTGTTTCTCATTGACTGAGGTTCATGGTGGGTGTGCATGCCAATCCCATTGGATCCTCCACGTCATTTAATGAGATACAATCCAACGCGTGTGGATTTTTCATATTTTCCATTTCTGATTTTAATTTCCATTTCATTTTTTAATTCCATTTCATTTTCTAAAATTCATATCTCTTTCATTATTGGTCCAAAAATTATGGGACCAATTGCATTATTTCTCTTTTAATTTCTAGTTTCTAAAAATGATTTTTAATATTTTTTATTTTATCATTTTCTATTTTTTAGTAATTTTCTCTTTTATGGTTATTTTTAATTCATTTTAAATAGTTTTTGGTATTCAAAAAATACAGAAATATTTTCTCAACCTCTTTGAATGATGATAGATATATGAAAAATATTCTCATCAATTTATTAATTGATTTGAGATTTATTTGAGATTTTAGTTCAATTAGGTTATTTTTATGCATTTTTTAATTGATTAAAAATAGTTTCTGACTTTAAAAAATGCTGAAATTTTTTGTCAAACTCTGTTTGACGTTATTGAACTTGGGATAATTCACTTGGACTTTTCAAAGTTGATTTGAAGTGAGTTTGAAGTTTGACCTTTCTTTAACATTTTAATTCAAGTTTTATTTTAAATTTTAAAAATGCCAAAAATATTTTGTTTATTTCTTGACTTCTAATATTCTTTTTGCTTCTGCTTTCTATTGTTTGACCTTGATCTTCCCTATCTTTGGTCAACATTTGTTGATTAATACATACCATTTCATTTAATACACTTTACTTCTTCATTTCTTCCTTCTTCTTCTCCTTCTTCTTTTTTTCTTTTTTGATCAATGAGTTAAAGATTGGTGGTTAGCATTGATTAGGGAGGTTTAATCTTCCTTGATTCAAATCTAATTCATCTTGATCATGGATCAAGTGAATGGCTTTGCATTAAGGATAGAATGCTTTCTAAATCATGCAAAGGACCTAAATCAATACAAGATCATTTCTCATCTTCTTTTTGGCATGGCAAGTTGTTGGAGTTTGATTCGCTAATCAAGACCTCTAACTTGTGTTGTTGCCTACATTATTATTGACTGGCCTCAGATAGTTGTGACTTCTACATAAGTCCAATTACGATTGCTTAACATAGCGCTAAATTTTGCCTTATGGCGCACTAACTACTAACACTAACCATTAACCATTAACATTTAAATCTTGCTCTTTACTTTTTATGCAATTTACTATTCTTGTATATATTACTCATTTGCTTTTCCCCCTTTGCTCACTTGAGCACATGTTTATGTTAATGCAATTTGCCTTTTGCTCACTTGAGCACATAATTGTGTATATATTATTGTGCTTGTATTTTGTTTTGATTGTTGTGGACCAAATGCAAAGAAATGGACAAATGGACTTAGATTCTAGGACTTTCCCTATGCAAATTGGAGTAAAAGGACTTTAAATGTTGAAGATGGATTAGAAGGACCAAACCTCTAAACTCATTCTTGTCCATTCTTGATTTACTTCATGGAACTTTTGATGTGTGTGCTTTTGTGCTAAGGAATTCTATGAGAGCTCAAATTGAAGAACCATTGCCTTGTTCATCCAAAGTGAAAGATACAAGATGCATTGGGAGATCTTCTAAGAAGCTTGTGTGATTGTGTTGTTTGCTTGAGCTTACTATTATTTTGCTTGCATATTCCAAAGGATCGAAGCTACTTGGGTCATCAATATGATCTCAAGAGAGGAACTCCATTTGTGGTCTTGTTTCTTATCCCTTATCTCTTCTATGTTTAGGACTTAGCCATTCTTTTTCCCTCCACTCTAACCCAAGCCAAAACTTTTATGCAAACATTCAACACTTTCTTTTCAAACATTAGAAACCTAAGCCTTATGCTTTTGATTTTCAAACTTTCTTTTCATAACACTTATTTTGAATTGAACTTCTAAGTCAACTTTGACCATATTTTGTACATACTTTTCATTGGTAAATAGCACTCATTCAAATGTTTTTTTTGTGGTTTCAATGGCCACTCTCTTAATCAAAACTTTTCATAACCTTTAGCTATTAGGTTTGAGTTATCCTTGAGGTAGATGTAATACTCACCTATATCCCTAGTGATGGACAATGAGTCTTCCATGCTTATTATAGGGTTAACCCCTCACTAGCATATTGAAGCTATCCTCACATGGTGGATTTGTGGTTTTAGGTTGAGTTTTCTCCCTTTGATAACAAAAGACCTTAAGGCTTTTGGACCAATCAATTCACCAACTTATTTTGACATTTTTACCCCGAACTACGTGGTTTTGATCATAATCTTTTTTAAGATGGTACGTAGGCAATGGGTTTATCCATCCAAACACAAAATGTAAATAAACTTGTATATTCTCTTCTCATCTCTTCAATCATGTTTGCACAAACAAATTTTCACAAAATACCAACCTTACAATGAAAAGGGCTCCCTAGGAGTACCTAGGATGTTTTGGGTGCTTAAAACCTTCCCATTGCATAACCAACCCCCTTACCCCGATCTCTGACATTTTTACTAGTTTTTGATTCGATAAAACTTTTAGGTTTTTGTTCGCTTTCTAACCATTCCTTTGGAGAAATAGAAGTGTGGTGGCGACTCGACTTGTATGGTTTACCTTGGATTTAGTCAATATCTCTAATGGTAACGAATACCCCGCTACATATACCACCCAGTAACCGGTGATATATCTCTTGGATAATTATTGTTGTCAGGAAATTTGAGTCTAGCGAGTCATCTTTCATTTACCCTTGTTTGGTAATGACTGTTTCTCCTTCTGATTGGTCATCATTTTATACCCATTAACCAGTATCCCGATGTCCTTTCTTTTTGGTCGATTTATCCTTTATTAACCCAGTAACCGGTTGTGGATACTCTTCCATGCGAGTATGTTATCTACGTTTGATACCCATATAACGGTAGTAGATAATACATCTCATGCGCTCTTCAGTCGAAGTCTTTTTCTTCCCCAGTCGAGTAAGATTCGTACTTCCTTGTGGAATCGAATGTCCATCCTGTAAGTCGAGTTTGCTTTTTCAGCCCTCCTTTCGGATGATGAGTGTCTTGGATATGTTCCCAACTCACGCCTGGTTAGTCACCTATTATATACCCAGTAACCGGTATCACTGGTGCTCGTTCCTTCTGCTCCCTATTATGACTTTTTGTCCCCTGTGGAGTCAGATTTTCCTGAGTTGAGATGTGCCTTTTGGATCCCCCTCAGATGTCTCGGATGATTGATATCTTTCACCCTTATACCGGTCTTAGATATTCTTTCTCCCTGAGCATGTTGTTCTCTCACCCAGTAACCGGTGTTTTGATAACATGTCTCTCTTTGAGTTTATTACCCAGTAATCGATAATATCTTGTTGTTTCTTCCTCAGCTGAGTCCTTTGTGGACATCCCCGTCTGAGTCCGGATTTTTTTATCCGATGTATCCTTTGTGGATAGTTTTGCTGTATTGGCATATTCCCTAATACATGCATCTTTGCGTCAGCTCGAGTCTTTCCATCGATTTATTTTCGTGGAATCCCTTCGTGTCTCCTAGCAAGTTTTCAAGTCGTGACCTGCTCACGCATTTTTACCTTATTTCTCCCCGGAGTCTTTTTCTCCCTAGTGAGTGTGTTACTCCTATGGATCTTCAGTTTCTCCCGAATTCTTTTCCTTTGGGGCAATTATTCACCATGAAGATTTTATTTTTCATGCATACATTTGCATCATGAGGTCTCTTAGGGACCAAAATTCGTCTCTTTGCTATTAAATATACATCAATCAAAACACTCCCATCATGAGGTACCCCTAGCATGTCTCTTGTTGATGAAGGATTCATTTCCAATTTCTCCAGCAAGGATGGTTTCCTCAAGAGCATTTGCAGCTTGTCCCCAGCAGAGTTTCCAGATCATAGTTTGATGTTTGTATCTCCTCCGAGTCTGAAGATTTCTTCTACAATTAGGAGCTGGTGGTGAAGATGTTTATTTCCGTCTCCAGTGGAGCAAAATGCTATTATTCCCCTTTTACAGAGTTTCCTCTCCGGCAGATAGAAGGGAGTGTTTTGATTGACGTATAATTGATTGGTGGTTATTCCTCATGGAGTTTCACATCATTCCTTGCTAAGCTTCCCCAATAGAGTTTCTTCTCCGGCGGATCTTATTGTTATTTAAACCACCCGTCCCCAAGAGAGTTGATGGAAACTCCCCGACAGATTTTCTGCGTCTTCCTTATGTCAGGATTGTTTACTCTAGGAAGACTTCTCCTGTGCAGAGTTGTATCTCTTGAAGTTGGAAGCTTTGACTTTGCCTACCCCAGCTATGGTTAAAGACTCCTCTTGTTTACTCTTATTCCAGAGATAATCCCCATCAGAGTTTGAGTTCTCTGTTTGGTCATCTTCTTTCGCTGCTCCCGAATACATCTTCTTTGTATCCTCAGCGAGTGTAGCTTTGGGATAGGGTTTGATATCCCCGATGATTTATTTTCATCCTTCTTGGGTTATTCCCAAGATGAGTTCTCCAGTAGGCTTCGCCCTTCTTGTCGAGATGTTTGCCGAGTGTCTGTTCGTGATTCTTGGACTTGTTTTTGTTAGATATGTATGTTTGTCAACATTAATTATACACAAATCATGCATATGCATGCATAATCATAGCAGTTAGATATTCATGATTGCATTCTTTGCCATATATCGTTGCTTGTTATCTCCTGCTATTGGTGAAATGTTATTCCCCAAGCACATACTCGTGTCTGATCTCTCCATATAGAGTCAGCCCCATAGGCAGAAAGTGTCTATCTTTCCTTCTTTCTTCCCCACTGAGTTATGTCCTCGTGGATGATTAATGTTTCAGTTTCCTCCCCAAGTGTGTATTGGGATGGGAATTGCTCCCCTGAGTTATATCCTCATTGGGTTGAGTCTTGTTTGATTGTGTCCTTCTAGTTTGTTCCTAGATTGATTAATTTCTTGTTATCCCCTACAGTTCCCTATGGTTCAGTTGTTCAATTGCTCAGTAACCAGTAATTGTTCGTCCTTTCCCCGGCGGATTTATGTGGCCTTCTACCCAGTAACTGGTAGTTGTAAGTCCTATTTCTGTGGTTTTCTACCCGGTAACCGGTAGATGTAATCCCCTCTTTATTTGTTATCTTTACCCAGTAATCGGTATTGATATTCCTTCGTTTTTTAGTATACCACCCAGTAACCGGTGATATATCTCTTGGATAATTGTTGTTGTCAGGCAATTTGTCCCTAGCGAGTCATCTTTCATTTACCCTTATTTGGTAAAGACTGTTTCTCCTTCTGATTGGTCATCATTTTATACCCAGTAACCGGTATCCCGATGTCCTTTCTTTTCGGTAGATTTATCCTTTATTAACCCAGTAACCGGTTGTGGATAATCTTCCATGCGAGTATGTTATCTACGTTTGTTACCCATATAACGGTAGTAGATAATATATCTCATGCGCTCTTCAGTCGAAGTATTTTTCTTCCCTAGTCGAGTAAGATTCGTATTTCCTTGTGGAATCGAATGTCCATCCTGTAAGTCGATTTTGCTTTTTCAGCCCTCCTTTTGGATGATGAGTGTCTTGGATATGTTCCCAACTCACGCCTGGTTAGTCACCTATTATATACCTAGTAACCGGTATCACTGGTGCTCGTTCCTTCTGCTCCCTATTATGACTTTTTGTCCCCTGTGGAGTCAGATTTTCCTGAGTTGAGATGTGCCTTTTGGATCCTCCTCAGATGTCTCGGATGATTGATATCTTTCACCCTTATACCGGTCTTAGATATTCTTTCTCCCTGAGTGTGTTGTTCTCTCACCCAGTAACCGGTGTTTTGATAACATGTCTCTCTTTGAGTTTATTACCCAGGAACCGATAATATCTCGTTGTTTCTTACTCAACTGAGTTCTTTGTGGACATCCCCGTCTGAGTCTGTATTTTTTGTATCCGATGTATCCTTTATGGATAGTTTTGCTGTATTGGCATATTCCCCAATACATGCATCTTTGCGTCAGCTCGAGTCTTTCCATCGATTTCTTTTCATGGAATCCCTTCGTGTCTCCCAGCGAGTTTTCAAGTCGTGACCTGCTCACGCATTTTTACCTTATTTCTCCCCAGAGTCTTTGTCTCCCTAGTGAGTGTGTTACTCCTATGGATCTTCAGTTTCTCCCGAATTCTTTTCCTTTGTGGCAATTATTCACCATGAAGATTTTATTTTGCATGCATACATTTGCATCATGAGGTCTCTTAGGGGCCAAAATTCGTCTCTTTGCTATTAAATATACATCAATCAAAATACTCCCATCATGAGGTACCCCCGGCATGTCTCTTGTTGATGAAGGATTCATTTCTAATTTCTCCAGCAAGGACGCTTTCCTCAAGAGCATTTGCAGCTTGTCCCCAACAGGGTTGCCAGATCACAGTTTGATGTTTGTATCTCCTCCGAGTCTGAAGATTTCTTCTAGAATTAAGAGCTGGTGGTGAAGATGTTAATTTCCTTCTCCAGTGGAGCAAAATGCTATTATTCCCCTTTTGCAGAGTTTCCTCTCTGGCAGATAGAAGAGACTGTTTTGATTGACGTATATTTGATTGGTGGTTATTTTCCATGGAGTTTCACATCATTCCTTGCTAAGCTTCCCCAGTAGAGTTTCTTCTCCGGCGGATCTTATTGTTATTTAAACCACCCGTCCCCAAGAGAGTTGATGGAAACTCCCCGATAGATTTTCTGCATCTTCCTTATGTCAGGATTGTTTACTCCAGGAAGACTTCTCTTGTGCAGAGTGGTATCTCTTGGAGTTGGAAGCTTTGACTTTGCCTACTCCCAGCTATGGTTAAAGACTCCTCTTGTTTACTCTTATTCCAGAGATAATCCCCATCAGAGTTTGAGTTCTCTGTTTGGTCATCTTCTTTCGCTGCTCCCGAATACATCTTCTTTGTATCCTCAGCGAGTGTAGCTTTTGGATAGGGTTTGATATCCCCGATGATTTATTTTCTTCCTTCTTTGGTTATTCCCAAGCTGAGTTCTGCAGTAGGCTTCGCCCTTCTTGTCGAGACGTTTGCCGAGTGTCTGTTCATGATTCTTGGACTTGTTTGTGTTAGATATGTTTGTTTGTCAGCATTAATTATACAAAAATCATGCATATGCATGCATAATCATAGCAGTCAGATATTCATGATTGCATTCTTTGCCATATATTGTTGCTTGTTATCTCCTGCTATTTGTGAAATGTTATTCCCCAAGCAGATGCTTGTGTCTGATCTCTCCATATGGAGTCAGCCCTATAGGCAGAAAGTGTCTATCTTTCCTTCTTTCTTCCCCACTGAGTTATGTCCTTGTGGATGATTAATGTTTCAGTTTCCTCCCTAAGTGTGTATTGGGATGGGAATTGCTCCCCTGAGTTATATCCTCATCGAGTTGAGTCTTGTTTGATTGTGTCTTTCTAGTTTGTTCCTAGATTGATTCATTTCTTGTTATCCCCTGCAGTTCCCTGTGGTTCAGTTGTTCAATTGCGCAGTAACCAGTAATTGTTCATCCTTTCCCCGACGGATTTCTGTGGCCTTCTACATAGTAACCGGTAGTTGTAAGTCCTATTTCTGTGGTTTTCTACCCGGTAACCGGTAGATGTAATCCCCTCTTTGTTTGTTATCTTTACCCAGTAATCGGTATTGATATTCCTTCGTTTTTGAGTATACCACCCAGTAACCGATGATATATCTCTTGGATAATTGTTGTTGTCAGGCAATTTGTCCCTAGCGAGTCATCTTTCATTTACCCTTTTTTGGTAATGACTGTTTCTCCTTCTGATTGGTCATCATTTTATACATAGTAACCGGTATCCCGATGTCCTTTCTTTTCGATCGATTTATCCTTTATTAACCCAGTAACCGGTTGTGGATAATCTTCCATGCGAGTATGTTATCTACGTTTGTTGCCCATATAATGTTAGTAGATAATATATCTCATGCGCTCTTCAGTCGAAGTATTTTTCTTCCCCAGTCGATTAGATTCGTGTTTCCTCGTGGAATCGAATGTCCATCCTGTAAGTCGAGTTTGCTTTTTCAGCCCTCCTTTCGGTTGATGAGTGTCTTGGATATGTTCCCAACTCACGCCTGGTTAGTCACCTATTATATACCCAGTAACCGGTATCACTGGTGCTCCTTCCTTCTGCTCCCTATTATGACTTTTTGTCCCCTGTGGAGTCAGATTTTCCTGAGTTGAGATGTGCCTTTTGGATCCCCCTCAGATGTCTCGGATGATTGATATCTTTCACCCTTATACAGGTCTTAGATGTTCTTTCTCCCTAAGTGTGTTGTTTTCTCTCCAGTAACCGGTGCTTTGATAACATGTCTCTCTTTGAGTTTATTACCCAGTAACCGATAATATCTCGTTGTTTCTTCCTCAGCTGATTCCTTTATGGACATCCCCGTCTGAGTCCGGATTTTTTTTATCCGATGTATCCTTTGTGGATAGTTTTGCTGTATTGGCATATTCTCCAATACATGCATCTTTGCGTCAGCTCGAGTCTTTCCATCGATTTATTTTCATGGAATCCCTTCGTGTCTCCCAGTGAGTTTTCAAGTCGTGACCTGCTCGCGCATTTTTACCTTATTTCTCCCGAGTGTCTTTGTCTCCCTAGTGAGTGTGTTACTCCTATGGATCTTCAGTTTCTCCCGAATTCTTTTCCTTTATAGCAATTATTCACCATGAAGATTTTATTTTGCATGCATACATTTGCATCATGAGGTCTCTTAGGGACCAAAATTCGTCTCTTTGCTATTAAATATACATCAATCAAAACACTCCCATCATGAGGTACCCCCGGCATGTCTCTTGTCTATGAAGGATTCATTTCCAATTTCTCCAGCAAGGACGGTTTCCTAAAGAGCATTTGCAGCTTGTCCCCAGCAGGGTTGCCAGATCATAGTTTGATGTTTGTATCTCCTCTGAGTCTGAAGATTTCTTCTAGAATTAAGAGCTGGTGGTGAAGATGTTTATTTCCTTCTCCAGTGGAGCAAAATGCTATTATTCCCCTTTTGCAGAGTTTCCTCTCCGGCAGATAGAAGAGACTGTTTTGATTGACGTATATTTGATTGGTGGTTATTTTCCATGGAGTTTCACATCATTCCTTGCTAAGCTTCCCCAGTAGAGTTTCTTCTCCGGCGGATCTTATTGTTATTTAAACCACCCGTCCCCAAGAGAGTTGATGGAAACTCCGCGATAGATTTTCTGCATCTTCCTTATGTCAGGATTGTTTACTCCAGGAAGACTTCTCTTGTGCAGAGTGGTATCTCTTGGAGTTGGAAGCTTTGACTTTGCCTACTCCCAGCTATGGTTAAAGACTCCTCTTGTTTACTGTTATTCCAGAGATAATCCCCATCAGAGTTTGAGTTCTCTGTTTGGTCATCTTCTTTCGCTGCTCCCGAATACATCTTCTTTGTATCCTCAGCGAGTGTAGCTTTGGGATAGGGTTTGATATCCCCGATGATTTATTTTCATCCTTCTTGGGTTATTCCCAAGCTGAGTTCTCCAGTAGGCTTCACCCTTCTTGTCGAGACGTTTGCCGAGTGTCTGTACGTGATTCTTGGACTTGTTTGTGTTAGATATGTTTGTTTGTCAGCATTAACTATACAAAAATCATGCATATGCATGCATAATCATAGCAGTCAGATATTCATGATTGCATTCTTTGCCATATATCGTTGCTTGTTATCTCCTGCTATTGGTGAAATGTTATTCCCCAAGCAGATGCTTGTCTCTGATCTCTCCATATAGAGTCAGCCCCATAAGCAGAAAGTGTCTATCTTTCCTTCTTTCTTCCCCACTGAGTTATGTCCTTGTGGATGATTAATGTTTCAGTTTCCTCCCCAAGTGTGTATTGGGATGGGAATTTCTCCCCTGAGTTATATCCTCATCGGTTTGAGTTTTGTTTGATTGTGTCTTTCTATTTTGTTCCTAGATAGATTCATTTCTTGTTATCCCCTGCAGTTCCCTGTGGTTCAGTTGTTCAATTGCTCAGTAACCAGTAATTGTTCATCCTTTCCCCGACGGATTTCTGTGGCCTTCTACCCAGTAACCGGTAGTTGTAAGTCCTATTTCTGTGGTTTTCTACCCGGTAACCGGTAGATGTAATCCCCTCTTTGTTTGTTATCTTTACCCAGTAATCGGTATTGATATTCCTTCGTTTTTGAGTATACCACCCAGTAACCGATGATATATCTCTTGGATAATTGTTGTTGTCAGGCAATTTGTCCCTAGCGAGTCATCTTTCATTTACCCTTTTTTGGTAATGATTGTTTCTCCTTCTGATTGATCATCATTTTATACACAGTAACCGGTATCCCGATGTCCTTTCTTTTCGATCGATTTATCCTTTATTAACCCAGTAACCGGTTGTGGATAATCTTCCGTGCGAGTATGTTATCTACGTTTGTTACCCATATAATGTTAGTAGATAATATATCTCATGCGCTCTTCAGTCGAAGTATTTTTCTTCCCCAGTCGAGTAAGATTCGTATTTCCTTGTGGAATCGAATGTCCATCCTGTAAGTCGAGTTTGCTTTTTCAGCCCTCCTTTCGGATGATGAGTGTCTTGGATATGTTCCCAACTCACGCCTAGTTAGTCACCTATTATATACCCAGTAACCGGTATCACTGGTGCTCCTTCCTTCTGCTCCCTATTATGACTTTTTGTCCCCTGTGGAGTCAGATTTTCCTGAGTTGAGATGTGCCTTTTAGATCCCCCTCAGATGTCTCGGATGATTGATATCTTTCACCCTTATACCGGTCTTAGATATTCTTTCTCCCTGAGTGTGTTGTTCTCTCTCCAGTAACCGGGGCTTTGATAACATGTCTCTCTTTGAGTTTATTACCCAGTAACCGATAATATCTCGTTATTTCTTCCTCAGCTGAGTCCTTTGTGGACATCCCCGTCTGAGTCCGGATTTTTTTTTATCCGATGTATCCTTTGTGGATAGTTTTGTTGTATTGGCATATTCTCCAATACATGCATCTTTGCGTCAGCTCGAGTCTTTCCATCGATTTATTTTCGTGGAATCCCTTCGTGTCTCCCAGCGAGTTTTCAAGTCGTGACCTGCTCGTGCATTTTTACGTTATTTCTCCCTAGTGTCTTTGTGTCCCTAGTGAGTGTGTTACTCCTATGGATCTTCAGTTTCTCCCGAATTATTTTCCTTTATGGCAATTATTCACCATGAAGATTTTATTTTGCATGCATACATTTGCATCAGGAGGTCTCTTAGGGACCAAAATTCGTCTCTTTGCTATTAAATATACATCAATAAAAACACTCCCATCATGAGGTACCCCCGGCATGTCTCTTGTTGATGAAGGATTCATTTCCAATTTCTCCAGCAAGGACGATTTCCTCAAGAGCATTTGCAGCTTGTCCCCAGCAGGGTTGCCAGATCATAGTTTGATGTTTGTATATCCTCCGAGTCTGAAGATTTCTTCTAGAATTAAGAGCTGGTGGTGAAGATGTTTATTTCCTTCTCCAGTGGAGTAAAATGCTATTATTCCCCTTTTGCAAAGTTTCCTCTCTGGCAGATAGAAGGAAGTATTTTGATTGACGTATATTTTATTGGAGGCTATTCCCCATGGAGTTTCACATCACTCCTTGCTAAGCTTCCCCAGGAAAGTTTCTTCTCCGGCGGATCTTATTGTTATTTAAACCACCCGTCCCCAAGAGAGTTGATGGAAACTCCCCGACAGATTTTCTGCATCTTCCTTATGTCAGGATTATTTACTCCCGGAAGACTTCTCCTGTGCAGAGTGGTATCTCTTGCAGTTGGAAGCTTTGACTTTGCCTATTCCCAGCTATGGTTAAAGACTCCTCTTGTTTACTCTTATTCCAGAGATAATCCCCATCAGAGTTTGAGTTCTCTGTTTGATCATCTTCTTTCGCTGCTCCCGAATACATCTTCTTTGTATCCTCGGCGAGTGTAGCTTTGGGATAGGGTTTGATATCCCCGATGATTTATTTTCACCCTTCTTGGGTTATTCCCAAGCTGAGTTCTCTAGTAGGCTTCTCCCTTCTTGTCGAGACGTTTGCCGAGTGTCTGTTCGTGATTCTTGGACTTGTTTGTGTTAGATATGTCTGTTTGTCAGCATTAATTATACACAAATCATGCATATGCATGCATAATCATAGCAGTCAGATATTCATGATTGCATTCTTTGCCATATATCGTTGCTTGTTATCTCCTGCTATTGGTGAAATGTTATTCCCCAAGCAGATGCTTATGTTTGATCTCTCCATATAGAGTCAGCCCCATAGGCAGAAAGTGTCTATCTTTCCTTCTTTCTTCCCCACTGAGTTATGTCCTTGTGGATGATTAATGTTTCAGTTTCCTCCCCAAGTGTGTATTGGGATGGGAATTGCTCCCCTGAGTTATATCCTCATCGGGTTGAGTCTTGTTTGATTGTGTCTTTCTAGTTTGTTCCTAGGTTGATTCATTTCTTGTTATCCCCTGCAGTTCCCTGTGGTTCAGTTGTTCAATTGCTCAGTAACCAGTAATTGTTCATCCTTTCCCCGAAGGATTTCTGTGGCCTTCTACCCAGTAACTGGTAGTTGTAAGTCCTATTTCTGTGGTTTTCTACCCGGTAACCGGTAGATGTAATCTCCTCTTGTTTGTTATCTTTACCCAGTAATCGGTATTGATATTCCTTCGTTTTTGAGTATACCACCCAGTAACCGGTGATATATCTCTTGGATAATTGTTGTTGTCATGAAATTTGTCCGTAGAGAGTCATCTTTCATTTACCCTTGTTTGGTAATGACTGTTTCTCCTTCTGATTGGTCATCATTTTATACCCAATAACCGGTATCCCGGTGTCCTTTCTTTTTGATCGATTTATCCTTTATTAACCCAGTAACCTGTTGTGGATAATCTTCCATGCGAGTATGTTATCTACGTTTGTTACCCATATAACGGTAGTAGATAATATATCTCATGCGCTCTTTAGTCGAAGTCTTTTTCTCCCCAGTCGAGTAAGATTCGTATTTCCTTATGGAATCGAATGTCCATCCTGTAAGTCGAGTTTGCTTTTTCAGCCCTCCTTTCGGATGATGAGTGTCTTGGATATGTTCCTAATTCACGCCTGGTTAGTCACCTATTATATACCCAATAACCGGTATCACTGGTGCTCCTTCCTTCTGCTCCCTATTATGACTTTTTGTCCCCTGTGGAGTCAGATTTTCCTGAGTTGAGATGTGCCTTTTGGATCCTCCTCAAATGTCTCGGATGATTGATATCTTTCACCCTTATACCGGTCTTAGATATTCTTTCTCCCTTAGCGTGTTGTTCTCTCACCCAGTAACCGCTGTTTTGATAACATGTCTCTCTTTGAGTTTATTACCCAGTAACCGATAATATCTCGTTGTTTCTTCCTCAACTGAGTCCTTTGTGGACATCCCCGTCTGAGTCCGGATTTTTTTTATCCGATGTGTCCTTTGTGGATAGTTTTGTTGTATTGGCATATTCCCCAATACATGCATCTTTGTGTCAGCTTGAGTCTTTCCATCGATTTATTTTCGTGGAATCCCTTCGTGTCTCCCAGCGAGTTTTCAAGTCGTGACCTGCTCACGCATTTTTACCTTATTTCTCCCCAGAGTCTTTGTCTCCCTAGTGAGTGTGTTACTCCTATGGATCTTCAGTTTCTCCCGAATTCTTTTCTTTGTGGCAATTATTCACCATGAAGATTTTATTTTGCATGCATACATTTGCATCATGACGTCTCTTAGGGACCAAAATTCGTCTCTTTGCTATTATTTAAGCTCATTTTATCTCGTCGAGACGAAGATTTTAACCCTTATATCTCCGACTAGAATGGCCTTAAATAGGGGCATCTGTAAGACCCTAAGATCCCTTATGGCATCATGTTATTGCATAAATGCATTGCCTCAAGGATCATAGCAAGTTTGGGCTCCTTAACCCTAGTGTTGGGACTTGTTTGAGTGTTTTGAGATCACCAAGCATGCTTGTATTGTATGTTATTGCTTTTCTTATTTGATTACTAACCAAAAGCACAAAAATATGTCACTAACTCTTTTTGTTTTGTAGCTCAAGTGATCATGTGCTCCACAATGCTCCTAGGAGGCTCCTAAGCCCAATGCAATGGCTAGATGAAGATGAGAAAAAGCATGTAAATGGTACACAAAGTTCCTAATCATCATATATGTCTCCCAAGTATCTCAATTTTCCAATTTGATCAAGATAACCCAAAGGGCTTGAAATTTGTTTCCCAAGGAAACCCTAATTTCACTATGCTTTGACTATGCCTTGCCCATGAAGCAATCTCAACCTATGATCAAATTTAATCAAGGGAAGTTCTTTCATTTATCATTTTATGCATATATGAGCCTATTTTAGGCCCCTCAATCATTTATTCATCAAGATTGGAAGTTTGACTTTGAAAAGTTGACCAGTCAAGTCATTTGACTAAGCTGAGGATCAATCAGATATATATTTTGATGTGTTTATCAAATGAAGATGACCCCAAAATAAAAAATGTTCCTAAGAACCATATGAACAACTTTCATGTTCATCAAAAATCCATTTGAATCTTGTAAGATCATCATTCACTTCAAAACATTATAGGTCATTTTGACTGAAACCCTAATTTTGGGTCAACTTACCAAGGAAATAACTTCCTTAATTTTTATGATTTTGAGGTGATACCAAAGGAATTGGAAAGATTGAGATGTCTAATTCAAATTTTATGTTGGAAAAAATTTCATAATCCTAAAAGAAATACATGTTATATTGCAAAACATTATAGGTCATCTTGGACTTAATTCATTGAATTTGAAAAAGTACCCAACTTCAAATACCCATAACGTTGTCATAGAAAAGCCAAATGATTAAAACTTTGATTCTAAATTGACTACCTTGAAAAGATCTACAACGTTTATGTTGGATATTTTCTCATTTGAAGCTTGTATCATGAGGAAAGAGGGGTTTAACCAAGCTTGCTTTTGGTTAACTTTTTCAAAGTGATTTGAATATGTTTTACACTTGAATTTTCCAAGCCAGTTTTGATCAATTTGCACATGCCAAATTATTTTTTTACCAACATGACTTTTGTTCCTTATTTCAAGAGATTTCCAACCATTACTCACAATAGTCCTTGGGGTCTACCATTTTTGAGTTTCGAATTTCTTTTCATTTATGTGCATTCTTGATATTTTATGTTGAAACTTGAAATGCAAGTCCTTTCCATCCAATGTACACGACCACATACCTTCTATGTGAACTCAGCAAGCTTCTTCAGCCATCCATGGCCTCTCACACGTCCACAAAGGCCCATGCATCCAAATTTTCAAATCCCATGCACATGAGCAAAGTGTGAACTCAGCTGCATTCACCTATAAATAAGGGCCTCATGAGCTTAATTTCAGAACCTTTTAGAGATCTCTTATGCCGCAGAACTGAAACCATAACCCTCACCAAAGGAATCACTCATAATTTTTCAGATTTTCGAGCTTGAAATTCAGTAACATTAGTTGAGTTTTAAAGCTAGATTCCTTAGCCAATCATCTTCCATACACTCAGAGATCAAAGAGGAGCAAATAGCTTGAAGAATTCGTGGCTAGAGATTCATCATTTTGAAGGTATCAACTCAAACTTTTTTGATTTGAAACTCCTAATTCAATGTAGCTTTCTTGTGTTTTGGTGGTTCTCTGAAGTCCCCATACTTGAGGCAAGCTTTTGATGCATTCAATTTATCATTTCATGAACAATCCATGTGGACACCATGATTTTCTCCTTCATCTTTCTCTCAATATAGGAAGAATGAAGGAAATCCAATGGTACAATGATGATCTACATCACAAGAGCTTTATTTCCATGTCCTTGTTTTTCATTTTCGTTGAGGTTCATTTTCCTGCAAATTTGGTCGAAATTTGTTGTTTGGCCGGAGAAGATGGTGGTTTCCACCACCACCACCACCACGTGTTCTGATCCCTGGCCCCTGGATCTCCTTCTCAGGATCTAATCGTGTGCGTTCGTTTTAATTACTTGTTTTAATTCACCATGTGGTGCATTTGACTTGAGCCTAGCGTGTGTCTTCAGATCCAAGCCGTGCCTTGTGCCACATCAATTAATGAATTTGGATCTGGTGGCTCTGCTTTTTTGCTTATTTCATTTTTTCCTTTATTTTCTTTTAATTCATTCCATTTTCAATAATTCATTAAAAATTCATTTGAGACCAACTCTAAAAATTTTCTTGAAAAACCTAGTTTCATATTATGATTTTTAATTATTTTTGTGACTTCATTTGATATTTTTTATGAATTACTTTGTTTTTAATGATTTTAATTCATTTTAAAATACTTTCTGACCTTTAAAAAATATAAAAAATATTTTCATAGCATCTATGGATCATGATAAGTCAATGAAAAATTGTCTCAACAATTTCTTATTTGTTTTGAGATTATTTGAGATTTTAATTCATATTATGCCATTTTTGGTTGTTTTTAATTGATTTTAATTACTTTCTGATTTCAAAAATTTGTGAGAAAATTAGTCAAAGTTTGTTTGACTATGTTGAACCTATGAGAATTTAATTGGACTCATTGAAGTTGTTTTGAATTGAATTTGAGGTTAAACTTTGTTTGTTTATTTTTTATTTGTATTTTCTTTTAATTCAAAAAATACCAAAAAAATATCATTGACTTCTTGACTTGTTATATTCATTTCTCTTCTGTTTGGTGTTGATTAAGGTTGATTTGATTCAACTTTGATCAATTGGGATTGGTTGTTGACTTCTTACCCCCTCTCCCTTTCATCTTCATCCCTTTCTTTCCCTCAATGGCCAATGAGTTAAAGTCTTGAGGTTTGTCTTGACAAATAGGAGTTTAATCTTCTTTGATCCAAACTAAACTCAACTTGATCCATGATCAAGTGAGTTATTTTGTGTCAAAGATAGGTTATTTCTTGGTCAAGCAAATAACCAAAAGCCAATACAAGGCCCTTCCCCTTTTGTTTGGCATGACAAGTTTATGGAGCTTGGCTTACTAGTCATGACCTCTAACTTGTGTTCTTTGCCTATATTCTTATTGACCGGACTCAGATAGGTGTGGCTACTACATTAGTCCACTTACGATTGCTTAACATAGCGCTACATTGTCTCATGACAAACTAACATAACTCTACTAACTACTAAGTTTAATTTGAGCTTTTAAATTCTTGTCATTTACTTTTAATGTCATTTATTTCTTGCTCATTATTCATCTTGCTTTTCATTTTGCTCACCTGAGCACATATTTTATGTTTATGTCGTTTTTCTTTTGCTCATTTGAGCCCATTATTGTATATAAATATATTGTTATTTTGTGTTTATGTTTGTTTTGACGTGAACAAAAATGCAAAAGGAGAAAGGACTTAGAATTAGGATTTACCCATGCTTAAAGGAGTTCAAGAGCAACTAGGCCTCATGCCTTTAGAATGCAAAATTTGTTGAAGAGCAACTAGGCCTCATGCCTTTAGAATTCTAAAATTCAAAGTTGACTTCAAAAGACTTCTCCTCCAAATTATTCTTTGTCCATTCCCTTTATTGTGTTGTGACCTTTTTGATGTGTGCTTTTGTGTGATAGGGATCTCATCTTAAGATTGTGAAAAGAGGACCATTGTCATGAATTAAAATTATTTGATTGCTTGTTTTTGTGTGCTAAATCCAAAGGAAATGAGCATCTTGAGTCATATCTATGAGTCCAAGAAAAGGAACTCCAAGGGTTACCTCTCCCCTCTTATCTTTGTATGCTTAGGAATAGCCTTTCTCTCTTCTCCCCACTCTAACCAAGCCAAAATCATTTTCAAACTTTGACTTTATTTCAAATTAGAAACCTAGGCCTTAAGCATTTGACTTTTCAAAACCATTTTCATAAATACTCATTGTAAATAAACTTTAATCCAACTTTGACCTCATTTTATAAATAAATTTAACTTGTAAATATAACCCATTTCAAGTTGTTTTGTGGTTCCAATGGCCACTTTTTCAAAACCTTCTCAAAAACATTTGTCATAGGTTTGAGTTATCATAGTGGTTGATGTAAATCTCACCTCATCCTTAGTGTTGGATTATAAGCCTTCCATGCTTATTATAGGGTTAACCCCTCACTAGCATGTTAAAGCCTTACTCACATGGTGGATTGTTGGTTTAGGTTGAGTTTTCTCCCTTTGATAACAAAAGACCTTAAGGCTTTTGATTAATATCAATTCACCAATATTTGAGATTTTTACCACGAACTACGAGGTTTTGATCCTCCTTTGTGATGGTACGTAGGCAATGGGTTCATCCATTCAAACAACAAAATTTGTAAATATAATCTATTCTTTTCTCATCCCTCCAATCTTTTGCATAAATCTTTTCATAAATACCAACCTACCACACATATTTGCAAAAAAGGTTCCCTTAGAGTACTAAGGATGTTTTGGGTGCGTAAAACCTTCCAATTTAATAACCAACCCCCTTACCTAGATCTCTGACATTTTTATTAGTTTTTGATTTGAAAAACTTCTTACTTGTCTTTTGTTCGCTTTTTAGCCTTTCCTTTGGATAAATAAAAGTGCGGTGGCGACTCGAATTGTATGTCGACTTTTGGTTTAGTCAATAAACCTAAAGGTAACGAAAACCCCGCTACAATGAGCAATAATGATTTGGCTTGGAGATTAGGAAAGGATATGGCTTAGAGATCTTTAAGCTTTAGGATACTTTTTTTGTTTAAGTCTTCAAATTTACTCAAAAATTGATTTGTAATGTAACAAACTTCTTATGCAAATGTTGATCGTCACTAAATGTAGTTCTTTCTTTTCTCTCTATTTATAAATTTCTAAAGAAAGGAAACAATCACCACAATGAGAAAAGAAGCCACATGAATTCCAACATTCCATGGTATAAACTTGACACATAAAACAATAAACATGAAGTGTACCAACACATTCTAGGCTTTAAATCCAAAGAGAACGGTGTAGAAACTCTTTCAAAATTGAAATGCAATCTTAACCATACCCTTAAGTAACTTTGATTACTTAATGAAAAATATATTAATTTAAACTTACAAGAAGCAATCTTGCAAATGTTTGGATGTGAATAATAAGGACTTGGGAAGAAAGTGCAAATATATGTATAGGCTTTAGTAATCTAGTTACAAGGTTAAACCGATGACTAGGAATGTGCATATGAACTAAGATATGACTAGATGAAATTATTGCATGACTGTAGATGAATGTTTTATTTAACTTATGGGATGCATGACTAAATGAAATGGTCATGCTTAATGCAATGGGAACTTAAAGTTATGCAACGAGAGAAAAAAAAGGTAGGACAAATTTGAGTTATGACATCGACCAACAACCGTGAATCACCCACACCAAATCCTCTTAATTCTTCACTCTTCCCACTTGAACCACCACCCTCCATCAACCATAAACTCACATTTCAAACACCACCCCATTCACCTCCACACTTCATCCTCCGTTTACACCCAAACCCATCGTCGTCGCTCACCTTCAAAATGGTAACCACCATTATATCCTCTTCCAACACATCTGATTTCTTCTTCAAAAAACTTCTTCACCATTCACCCACCTTCTCTGATCGGCTTCGCCTCTTCCCTCAATCAAACCAATGAACTCGAAATCACATTCGCCGCTCTCCCCGCCACCAACATCCTCCAACACTCCCTTCTTCATCCCTCATAAATTGACGATGAATCCATCGTCTCACCGGAAATTCAACAACACCTGGAACAAGACAAAGTCCTATTTGCAATCCCATACGCCTTTGTTGTCACTAATCTCCAATGTTTGAAGGGTCTTGCGTGGAAGTTAGTTTCTAGTAACATGAACATTAATTATTGTTTTTGAGTTCCCTCTGTGTTTCTTTTTCAATAACTAGCATTTTTTCTTAAGCTTCTTCTGTGTTTTTTTATAGTAAATCTCCTTTAACACTTCTCAATGGCTGTTGAATTTATTGTTTTGGTTTGTATTTGAATAAATGAGGATGTAGTGTGTTGACTGTGGCATCAATTTCTTCTAGTTTCTTTTGTTTCTTTCTATTCGAAGGGCTGGGAAAACAAGATGAATGGTTTCAATGTTTTGGGGTTAACAATGGCCCCGCACCATCCGATTTACATAAACGGCCTTTGATTTTTGTGATTATTAATGTTAGATTTTGTTTTGAGTTTCAGGATTATTGTTTTTTCTCCTTTTCTTTTTGTGACCTTGATATTACTTTTTTATTATACTAAAACTAATATCTCTTGTTTTCATTGTTGAAAGACAAATTAATTGTAAGTTGAGAGTGAACTAGTTAGAGGTTTTATCAGAATGTATATAAATTTGAGCGTGGGCCGATTTGATGAGTAGATTGAGTATTTTTAATATGGTCTTGTTTTATGGTACAGATATATGTATATATGTGTTATGTTGGAAGGTGTAAACAATTTAATTGGAATTTCACTTGTTGTGGGATGAGTGTAAAATGGGGTAGGTAGGTTTCGATACAGTTTCATTTTGGTGCCGCTGAATTTTGTTTTAAGACTCGTAGTATAGTAGTGAAATATTGAAAATTCCATACTTTGTTGCTACCATTTTACTCCACTTGCGTTTTAAATCGGATTCTTAATCCGCGGACTTGACAATTTTATATCGATATGCCGCCAAAATTTTAATACATCAATAGAATATTTTCACTGTGTTATGATCTTGCGTATGACATTAATCCTATTGTCATTTCGTACAAACCGGTTTTTGAGCACATTGTGATTTATTTACTTTAATCATTTTTAATTAAACTAATTGACTAATCGAGATTTGTTTAAATTAGTTAATTTTAATAATTAATTTTAATTATCTTGAATATTTGATTTAAAACAAATACTTTTGATAACTATTTTTTACTATATTAAATAAGTGATTTAATCAAATTTTAATCAATTAATTTTGTTAATTAGAAACTGATCGATTTATTTCACCAGTGTCTCAATAATCATTTTCAAATTACCAACTCGATTTCATAAAACATTTCGACTTCACATCATTCCAAAAACATTTCAAACTCATAGATTCAAAACCACAAACCATATAAAAGTCAATTACTTGATTCAACGTCGAGCCCATTTTCAAATACTTTTGTAAGCCGATTGCTCTTAGCATCGCCATCAACCTCGTATAGCTTACTCTTGGGCTTTCTTACAATGAGACCTATTCAATTTTAATTAAATGGTTAGATGATTGATTCATTAAGTATAATCCAATTTATCTGCGAAATACAAATTAAAACCTCGATCCAACATCGAGTATTTTTATTCAAATCAAATTAAAATACTGATGTTGAGTAAATCAAAAGAAGTATTTTGTTATCGTATCCACAGAGACTGGAGCGATATTACCAACGTTTATGTTTACTAGTATAGTTTAAGTTCAAGTTTTTCGGACAATTTAAAGTTTCAATAGAAAGTAATAGCGAAACTTAAGATATACGGAATAAAATAAGCAGGATTGTAATATGACAAGTTATCTTGCAGGGATTGGCTGTCCTCTACTGTTCACGTATGCAATATACCAATTAATTTTGGCATAACCATGTGTTTATTCATATTTCCACATGCTTTTTAAAATAACATGTTTGCCTACATGAAAGTTTCAAGATTCCAATTGGTTTGTTGAATCGATGATGTCTCAACCGATTAAACAATCCAATTGTATGAAAATCAAGTATTTTGAGGTGGACATTAAAACTAATTCTATGTCTAGCAATTAGAGTTTAACCGATTCATTATCTTTGGTTCATGCATTCGAAAGCAATTGTCATTAAAATATCACTCATTTTATGGTGAGCTTTCAACTTTATGCTTCTCCCTATTCTCCTCTCATCTCTTCATCGTCACCAGATGCTGCATCGTCATCAGATGTTGTTTTAGAACCTCCTGAAGTTCCTTCTTCTTCTCTTTCTTCTGCATCCTTTTTATCATCCTTATTTTCGTTTCTGTGGCTAGCAGCTTCCTCTCCCTGATAAAAATGGCATGTCCCCAGGCCACACAATGTGTGTCTGGAATTCCTCTGATATCATGAAATGGTGACCTGTATCAGGCTTCCCTCCTGACTGAATGTGCAACCTAAAAAAAGAGTCATGTAAATAAATATCAGCCCTATGATTGGAATCATTTTGATCCCAAGTATAGGTAAAAGCTTGGCGAAGTCTTGGATCCCAATCTCCATAGTTCAGGGTGTTGGATGAAGTCTTCCCTGTTTTCTCTACTTCCCTTCTCTTCTTTTTCTTTTCCAAGCAGAACCTATCCACATATGTGTCATTAACTTTGGCTTTGATCTCAAATGGAACTACAATTGGAATTCTCACTCGGGATGCAATGAGCAATCCCATGATGAGGCCAGGGGAAACAAGAGGACAAGTGCTTCTGGTTCCTGTTCCAAACTCCTTACCACTTTCCGCAACATGTCTCATCTCATTAACAACGATTTGAGCCACATCAATCTGCTTACCTGACATGATCAGATAAAGAAGCTGAGTCATATCCATTATGAAAACGCTAGTGTGGCTTCTCGGTCGTATGTTATGCAAAATGAATAAGAGAAGAACTTGATCTTCTGGGATTAGATCCTCCCTTCGATACCTAATTGCTACACCAAATGGGTTTCTTTCCACTTCTCTTCCATCCAAAATAATTTTCCTTGAAATTTCCTCCACATTTGACACCTTATTGATGGATTCTTGATATCTACACATTTGTCCTTCCCGCAAGACTAGAGGATTTCCCAGGAATTCATTAATAACATCCCTATGAAAGTGAATCATTTTTCCCCCAACCTTGGTCTAGAAGGAGAAAGAAAATCCTACTGAGGGAAAGGAATTGGCATAAAATTTCTGAAGTACTTCAGTGTTGATTTTTCGATGAAGGGTCAAAAGCTTATCCCATTTGCGGCTGGACCATAATGCATTTAAAGACCTGTAGGATCCTTCAGGGTTAATTTCAAAAATACTTTCATACCAGATGGATCTCCCGATTAGTTCCTGGTACCTATCCTGTTGCTCTTGCCCGAGAAATTTTGTTTTATCAAAGGATTCTTTCCCCCTTGAAGTTCCAGCCCCTGAGGTTTTCTGTTTCTTTGTTATCATGTCTCTTTTTAGAGCCATACCTGAAACAATAAAATACCAGAAATTTGTTCTGTTAACACCTATTTTTTTTTGTTTCAGGCCAAGTTCTCTTAGCGAAATAAAGTCCGTTTAACGAACTTTGTGATTTATGGAAAATATGATATGTTCTCTGGTTCTGCTTTGTTTTTGTTCATCCAAAACATTGATTAGGAGTTTATGCATTCAATATATTTCAGATTTAGATGCATAATATAAAAACATAGAGTATGAATTCTAACACCTAGTTTCAACCATGGATGTACAAACCCTACAAGATCTAAAATAACAAAAAGTAAATATAGAAATTGCATACCTGAGTTTTCTACACGTTGAAGATGGAGAAGAGAGAATGACAATGTGAAAAAATGACTAAAAATGAAGAAGTGAAAGTGTGAAAGGAAAAAGTGAAAATAGGGGAGAGTTTTTATGGTTTAGTGAGAGAGAAAAGTGAAAAAAATATAAAAATGGGAGGCTAATACGAGACATAAAGGCTGGTAGGTGAGTAGGTGGGATCTTTTAATTATCATAAATGAAGGTTTGACCGCCGCACATTCTCTTAGCAAAATTAGTTCTCTTAGCGAACTTTCTGGGTTTCAACATTCGCTTAGTGAAAGTAGGTTGCTTAGTGAATTCTGCAATAGCTCAGAATTCTGTAGTTTTGACAAAACATATACCAATCCCTTTGTGAGCCTTTAAAGTTCTCTAACAAAACAAAATTACTTACAAAGTCGGGTTGCCTCCTGAAAAGCGTTCGTTTATCGTCATTAGCTTAACACATTGTTGCTTTTATGGTTCGTTCAACGGAATTGAGGTGGTGACCCGATCAATCTCACCACATACATATAGCTTCGGCCTTTGGCTGTTAACTATCCAAGTTGCATTAGTGTTTGAATCTTCCAATTCAATTGCTCTATACAGCCTGATGTCCTTTATTTGGAAAGGTATGGACCACTTTGATTTAAGTTTTCCAGGAAATAATCTCAACTGCGAGTTGAAGAGTAGAACCATCTGCACTACTTTGAAATCCTTGGGCAGAATCCTACTGTCATGATATCTTTTAACCCTTTCCTTGTATAATCTTGAAGGTCCATATGCTTGCGGTCTTAGTTCATTAAGCCCATGCATTTGTAGTTTCCTTTTCGCGTCGGCTAGTTGTGAATCAAAATTGAGAGACTTTAAAGCCCAAAAAGCCTTGTGTTCTAATTCAACCGGAAAATGGCAAGGTTTACCGTATACCATTTGAAACTAAGTAAGACATATTGGTGCTTTGAAAGCGGTACGATATGCCCAAAGAGTTTCACCAAGCTTTAACGACCAATCTTTTCTTGAAGTTGAAACTGTCTTTTCTAAGATTCTCTTTATTTCACGATTAGATACTTTCGTTTGTCCATTCATTTGTGGGTGATATGGTGATGCAACCTTGTGTTTGACGCCATAATGTTCAAGAGCTCTTGCAAGTTGTGTGTTGCAGAAATGAGAGCCTCCATCACTAATCAACACTCTTGGTGTACCAAATCTTATGAAGATGTTTCTTTTCAAGAATTTCACCATTGTTTTTTTGTCTGCTTTTGGTGACGCAATAGCCTCTACCCATTTGGATATGTAATCAACCGGCACTATGATGTATTCATTGTTGAAAGACGAAGGAAAAGTCCCGACGAAATCAATCCCCCAACAATCAAATACCTCTACCTCCAACATACTTTGTAATGGAATTTCATTTTGCTTGGAAATTCCACCTGCCCTTTGACAATTATCACACTTCTTAGCATGTTCATATGTATCTTTGAATAGAGAAGGCCAATAGAATCCTGCTTGTAGGACTTTGGAAGCTATTCGTTCTCCGTTATAGTGGCCGGCATATGGTGAATTATGGAAATTCCATGTGATGCCTTTGGCTTCGTCTCTAGTAACACATCTTCTTAATAACCTATCAGATCCAATTTTAAATAAATACGGATCATACCATACATAATGAGTGGCATCACGCAAGAATTTATTCTTTTGTTGCCAATTGAGATCTTCAGGGATGAGGCTGGAAGCCTTATAATTTGTAAGATCCGCAAACCATGGTCTTTCCTCAATCATGAGTAATTTTTCATCTGGAAGTTCTTCAAATACCTCTCTTTCTTCTTTTATAATCTCGGGATTCACCAATGTTGATAGATGATCGCGACCAGATTTTCGGTTCCTTTCTTGTCACAGATCTCTAAATCAAATTCTTATAGTAGGAGCATCCATCGGATTATTCTTGGTTTTGAATCCAGTTTATTGATCAAGTACTTGATGGTTTCATGGTCAGTATAACAAATAATCTTGGAACGTATGAGATACGACCAAAAAATTTCTAATGTGTACACTATAGCAAGCAACTCTTTTTTTGTGGTTGCATAGTTAACTTGTGCATCATTTAACACTTTGCTTGCATAGTGTATAGAATGAAAAACTTTGGTTTTTCTCTGTCCTAAAACAGCCCCGACCGTGTAATCACTTGCATCGCACATGAGTTCAAAATTGAGTGTCCAATCGGGTGCAATGATTACCGGTGCTGTAATTAATTTTTCTTTTAGACTTTCAAAAGCAATTAAACAATTTTTATCAAAAATAAATGACCTATCTTTGTTAGGGAGACTGCTTAATGGTTTTGTGATCTTTGACAAATCCTTGATGAATCGTCGATAGAACCCGGCGTGGCGAAGGAAACTTCGAATTCCCTTGACGTTGGTTGGTGGTGGAAGCTTTTCAATGACATCAACCTTGACTTTATCTACTTCGATCCCTTTGTTTGAAATCTTATATCCTAGTACAATGCCTTCGGTCACCATAAAGTTGCACTTTTCCCAATTTAATACCAGGTTCGTCTCCATACACCGTTTTAATACAGTGTCCAAGTTTTTCAAGCATAATTCAAATGATTTACCAAACACAGGGAAGTCATCCATGAATACCTCGACGCATTTTTCGATCAAATCTGAAAAAATGGCTTGCATACATCTTTGAAATGTTGCTGGTGCGTTGCATAGACTGAAAGGCATTCTTCGATATGTGAATATTCCAAAGGGACAGGTGAAGGATGTTTTCTCATGGTCCTCGGGGTTTATGATGATTTGATTGTATCCTGAGTATCCGTCTAAGGAACAATAGAATTGTTGCTCGGATAATCCATCCGACATTTGGTCCATGAATGGAAGCGGGAAATGATCTTTTCTTGTTGCTTGATTGAGTCGTCTGTAATCAATGCACATACACCATATGGTTACCGTCCGAGTTATAACCAACTCATTTTTTCGTTTGTTATTACCGTCATACCACCTTTCTTTGGTATGACTTGCACAGGACTTACCCAAGCATTATCCGAAATTGGATAGATCATACCTGCTTCTAACAACTTGACTACCTATTTGCGTATGACATCCTTCATTGTTGGATTTAAACGCCGCTATGGTTGGGCAATTGGTTTGTAATTATCTTAAATCATGATGTTGTGCATACAATTTGATGGACTTATGCCCTTCAAATCTGATAGCACCCAACCGATTGCACCTTGATTCTCCTTAAGAACTTGGACAAGCTTCTTTTCTTAATGGTTGGCCAAAAGTTTGCTAATTATTACCGATTTCTTGCATTCATCATCAAGGAACACATACTTCAAGTGATTCGGTAATAATTTCAATTCCAATTTGGTGTTCTTTTCCTCAGAATCTTCTTTTAATTCCTTAATTTTTGCTTCCTTCGATGGTATTTCTTTTGCTGAATCCAGTTCTGTTAAGCATTTATTGAGTTCCTTTTCTTCTTCCGGATTGACAACATTTAAAACATTCATGAGGGCTCTTTCTAATAGTGTTATCAAGTGTGTTTGTTGCTGTATTTTTAGTATTTCTTCATCAATTGCATCAACTTGAAAACACGCTCCTTTATCTTTGGAACGTTTCATGGAGTCAAAGAGGTTGAAGGTAACTTCTTCATCTTAAACATGTACTTTCATTAAACCGTCATCAGTGTCAATCATCATGTGTAAGATTTTCATGAATGGACATCCCAAAATCAGTGGCACACCATCATCTTCCTCTATATCCATGACAACAAAATCAATAGGAAATAAAAACTTATCTACCTTGACCAGCACATCTTCGGCAATACCTGATGGCCTTATGACTGATTTTTTAGCTAGTTGCAAAGTCATCCTAGTATTCTTTATATCCAAATCACCAATTCTTCGTATTACTGAGAGTGGAATGAGGTTGATACTTGAGCCAAGGTCAATCAATGATTTTCCAACGTTTACGTTTCCAATTGTGATAAGTAATATGACTCTTCCTGGATCTTTTTCTCTTTGTGGAAGTGTTCGTTGAATGATCACACTACATCTTGCGTTAAGATGTATTGTTTCTTCATTGGTAATCCTTCTCTTCTTGGCGAGAATTTCCTTCATGAATCATGCATACGTAGGTATTTGTTCAAGTGCCTCTGCAAAGGGAATATTGATTTGCAACCGCTTGAAAATATCCAAAAATCAAGCGTATTGCCTTTCTTTATCCTTTTTGGTTGACCATAAGGGTATGGTAGGTTTTGTACTGGTGGATTTATCATTTTTCCTTTTTCTTCCCTTGTTCTCCAATTTTTCTGGCCTTCATTTGTTTTGTTCTCATCTCCACTTTCTCTCTCTTGCTCCTTTTCGAATAATTCTCCTTTATTATTGTTTGCTCCTTCTTTCTCCTTTTCTTTTCTTTTCTTTTCTTCCTCTTCTCTATTTTCAATAACACTCCTTTCTTTTTTCTCGTTTTCGCCGCCGTTTGCATTGAGCATTTTCCCACTTCTTATTGTTATTGCCTTGCAATGTTCTTTTGGATTTGGTTGTGTTGTGGCTATGAAGGTGCCTCCTTGTTGCTCCGATAGTTTCTTTTCAATTTGTCCGACTTGCGTTTCCAGGTTTTTGATCGAAGCGTCAGTGTTTTTCCGATTTGCCATAGATTGTTGCATGAATTGTTGCAAGGTATCTTCAATTTTAGATGTTATGTATGGCTGATTTGAATTTTGCTGGTGTTGATAGTTTTGATACTGATTTGATCTGCTTGTTGTCCCATAATCTTGTCTCCAACCTTGACCGTAGTTGCGTTGTTTCCGAGTTGATAATTTGGATTGCCTTGATATGGTGTTGGTCTTTGTTGATTCCCCATATAATTGACCCTTCATTGATTGGAGGACAAAAACCAGTTTGATGGTCTCCCGTACATAACTCGCAAAAAGCTGTTTGTTGTGGAGCACTTGCCGAACCGTGCATTTCCTTGAGTTGTTGTGGTAATTTGGACAACTGTTTTATTAATTCTTCTACAATTTAAGTGAGTAGTTTGTTTTGTGCTAGTATTGCATCGTTAGTACATAATTTCAGCATTCCAAACTTCTTTTGTGCGGTTCCTCGATTGTATTGGACTTGATGATCGGTGAAAGCCATTTAGTTGATAATTGAGACTGCTTCTTCTGCATTTTTTGCTAATAACGATCCACCAGATGTTGCATCAAGTAAGCGTTTTGGATGTGGCTGCAATCCGTTGCGGAAGATGTAGATTTGTGTTGGGTTGTCAAAACCATGATTTGGACATTTACGTAGCATGGATTTGTAACATTCACAAGCTTCACATAAAGTTTCATTTGTAGATTGAACGAACGCAGCAATAGCTATTTTAGCATCCATGAACCGGTTGTGAGGGAAGAATTTGTTGGTGTAAGCCCTAGAGGCCAATACTTTTGGTACTTATACTGAATTATTAATTAATAATAAAAGGCTTTTTTCTTTATTATGTTTGTTTAATAAGGTCCCTAGAATAGCTAGTCCGTTTAATGTATCAAGTGTGACTTAATCATGAGATCCCATTAAACATAAGAACACTATTCTTAAAGTATCCGTAGTCGAGCTTTGTTGTGAAGTGGGATAACATTAAAGTATTAAGACTATTATGTATATAGATTGATGATCACATCTCATGGATCATGGATAAGGAGTTATCAAGTCTTAAACATAGGTATGAATATTAGGAGTAATATTTATACTGGATTGGCCCACTATGAGAATACTATATAGAATGTTATGCAAAGTGTCATAAGTTACTCTCATGGTGATAGTGATGTATATCACCCTTCGAACTAAAACCACTATTGACCCTAGATGTAGAGTCTAGTGCTTTATTGATGATCAAGCATTGTCCGTAATTGGATGACCATAAAGACAGTTGATGGGTACTCCACGAAGCATGCTGAGGGACATGGGCGACCTAGATGGAATTTTCCCATCCTGCGTAACAGGATGAATGTCTAAGGGGCCAATATTGAACTGGACAAGGATGACACGGTCTATACCTTGTGTTTAATATAGACATAAGGGCAAAAGGGTAATTCTACACATAAGTATTATCACAAAAGGATTTGTCAGATCACATGACATTTCCGTGTCTTGAGTAGCAGTTATGTGTTGCTAGATACCGCTCATTGTTTATTATGTTAAATACGATATTTAATATAATTGCCAATGTCGCGAAAACCTACAGGGTCACACACAAAAGGACAGATTGATGAGAGATAGAGTAAATAAGGAACACCGTAAGGTACGGTGCACTTAAGTGAATTGTAGAACATCGTAAGGTACAGTGCACTTAAGTAGAATACGAAATATGGTAAGGTACCACGCGCTTAAGTGATTTTGGTATATCATAAGATATGGGCCACATACACTTAAGTGGGCTTTTTAGATTGCAGTCCACACAAGTGGTTCTATAAATAGAACCCTTGTACAAAAGCATTTGATTAGATGAAATTTTGTTTCTCTCTCTCTCTCTCTCACTCACTCACTCACTCAAAGCTTTCAGTCGTAGCAGCTAGCACTGAGACTGAAGGAATTCGTTCATGTGGACTGAGTAGAGGCGTTGTCACCATTCAACATTAGTGATCACTCCTTAGATCTGCATCAAAGGTTTCAATCGCCACAATAGTAAGGATTTCTATCACTGATCATGCCCACTCGTAAGGATCACTAAAGGAGAAAATTTAATTTTCGTTGTGTTTTGGATCGCAATTCTCCTTCATAATCTGTTAAGAAAATTATCTTCCAATACATTCCAATTGGTCATGGTTTCAGTAGGTTGGTCAAGATACCAATCATTTTCTTTGTCGATCAAGGAGTGCGGAAACAATCTCATGAAATCAGGTTCCTTTCAGCTTCGGGTGCACCTAACGTACCATCCAGTTCATAGATCTTTGTGAGATGGGTGTATGGATTTGCATGATCCAAACCTGCAAAAGGGTTAGCGCAAATAATCTGCAGCAACCCTGTTTTCATTTCAGTTCGTCTAGTGGCTAGATTGTTGGTGAGCCAATCGCCTTGGACTGCTTGCGTAAGGACCGTTAACAGTCTCATCTGCTATGGTTTCTATGATAGGAGTTGTTGATAACACATAAGTGGATTCCTTTTGTTTGGTTAATTTCTTCTGCTTGTTTGTACATCTTTTGTTCTTCCGGGTTGTTCTTTCGATCTCGGGATTAAAAGGTATTAATTCCCTTGAGTTTGTACCTCGCATGCACAAAGCGTTGCAATTTCTAACCAACAAATGTTAGGAAAAAGTAAGATAAAATATAGGTGTAAATATATACAGTATTTTTAACAAATATACAAACTTAAAAGATAACAATAATTGATATGTTCGTAATATCTATACGTCAGTCCCTGATAGTGGCGCCATTGTGATGTTGAGTAAATCAAAAGAAGTATTTTGTTATCGTATCCACAGAGACTGGAGTGATACTACCAACGTTTATGTTTACTGATATAGTTTAAGTTCAAGTTTTTCTGACAGTTTAAAGTTTCAATAGAAAATAATAGTGAAATGTAAGATATACAGAATAAAATAAGCGGGATTATAATATGACAAGTTATCTTGCAGAGATTGGATGTCCTCTACCATTCACGTATGTAATATACCGATTAATTTTGGCATAATCATGTGTTCATTAATATTTCCATATACTTTTCAAAACAACATGTATGCCTATATGAAAGTTTCAAGATTCCAATTGGTTTATTGAATCGATGATGTCTCAACCGATTAAATAATCCAATTGTATGAAAATCAAGTATTTTGAGATGGATATTCAAACTAATTCAATGTCTAGCAATTAGAGTTTAACCGATTCATTATCTTTGGTTCATCAATTCGAAAGCAATTTTCATTAATAGATCGAATTCATAAAATTTGACGATAATAACAAGATAGAATCAATAATTGTGAAAACATGTTTATATTAAGAATACAATTGGTAAATATACATACGATTACGGTAGATCTTCCAATCCCAGCAAGAGGAGAAAATTAGCTAGCCATTTTCATGGTAGCTTGTACAAAAAGGAAGAATTAGAGATGAATGAGCATCAATGACGATTCCTCGATCCTTGATGCGTATCCAGCTCGATTCTTCGATTCCTTCCCCTAAGTGTCTATTACAACTTTCTTTTACAAAATATACTAGGTATTACCAATTGTTATCAATAAAAAACTAGACGGTCCTTTTGTATTGCTCTTGGTCCCTTTTTTACTGGTTCTGGCCACCTGAGTTTGCTTAGCGAGTTTACGTTTCGCTCGCGAACTATCATTTCTTCTCCACTAAGTATGTGAGTTGTCAAACCGCCTTCTAGGAGATGCCAATCTTCACTAAGCAAAGCATAGTTCACTAAGCAAACTTCCTTTCTTCTCCATTAAGTTTTGAGTTATCAAACCGCCTTCCAGGAGCCGCCAAACTTCTCTAAGCGAGGTATAGTTTGCTATGCGAACATCCTTCGCTGCTAGCAAACTGGGATGATTTGCTACTGACTTGGTTTTGCTTAGCGAATCGGGCCTTCGCTACTTCTTTGATGCCCCTCGCTGCTAGCGAACTGGAACATTTTGCTAATGACTTGGTTTCGCTAAGCAAAACAAAGCTTGCTTAGCGAATCGTGCCTTCACTGTCTCTTCGCTTGCAACTCGCTGCTGACGAACTTGGATGTTTTATTTCTTACTTGGTTTTGCTAAGCAAACTAGAATTCGCATAGAGAAACAGGACATGCTCTTTGTTTGGCTTTTTCCTTCCTTTGATTCATTCCTGCAATAATTAATCAGACATCGTTAAAAGTATCATTTTCTTAATAAAGTGTGTATTATTTCATGAATAAATGTTTCCTTAATTTGATAAATGTTATTGTTCATAAATGAATTTTATCCATTTTGGGCATTTATCAAATACCTAATCACGATTAAACACCATTTCATTTAGAAATGAAAAGGGGGATGGGTTTGAGCCTTCAACTCCTCTCCTCGATCGTTTGAATATGAGTTCCCTTACTCGGTTAGTCAAACAATTGTCATTTCTCTTAAAACCTACTAAACCAATTAAATTAAATCATTTTCATGATAATCTAAATGAAAAGGGGGGTTATTTTTCGTTTATTTAAAATAAATCAACCAGACAGAAACCTATTTTCATAATCAATTAGATGAAAAAGAAAGTGGTCTAGCGCCTTCTATTCCCTTTCCTGAATACTTGGACACGAGTTGCCTTACTCGACTATTAGAGTATTCGTCATCCATTTAAAACATCTTAACTATTATCAAACCCTTTTATAATTAAGGATGAAAAGGGAGATGGTCTAGAGCCTTCGATTCCTCTCCTCGACTATTTGGATACGAGTTACCTTACTCGACTATCCGAGTAATCATCATTCAACAAAATATCTCAGCACATCAAATTTATCTTTTTCTCGCCCCCGTGCGATTGAAACCAATACAACAATACATTCAACATATTATCCAACTTGTCACCCCCGTGTGATCAAAACTCTTTTCAGAAAGAACATTGTTCAATCCTTTCTAATGCGCATAACAAACTAGTGCTTAAACCTCCTCCGAGAGTAGACAAGACAATGTTTAGCCTTTAGAATACGATCTAAAAATTTGTTCATTAAAATACACCAACAAATTGTAGTTCCCCGAACTATGAATGCTCCGATTTCCTTATTGCACCAAAAGGATACGTAGGCACGAGATTGCAAGATCTTGGCGAGCACACTAATAAAAAACCTCCATTTCCCCCCTTCCGAGGTTTCCACTCATTTCTCTTTTCAATTATTTATTCACTTGAAGAAAAAAATAACATTTATCTAACATTCAAAATGCAAATTAGACTAAAAGGTTCCCGTTTAGTACAACGGACGTGAGGGGTGCTAATACTTTCCCCTTGCGTAATCGACTCCCGAACCCGAATATGGTTGTGATGACCATTATTCTATTTTTAAAGGTTTTAAAGATATTTTCCTATTCCTTCATTGGAATAAATAAAGTTTGGTGGCGACTCTGTTCGAACCATTTCTCCGCGACCATCGTGAGGAATCATATTTTTCGAGATGCGACACCCTCCTACTCAAGATGCTCTAACCTTTCCAAATTACCAATTCTTCATAGAAGCTCATGTTGACAAATACCCAAAGGTTAAAAATTTCAAAGTGGTGAGTAAAAGAGAATTCAATGTTGAAAACTTGTAGGGGTACGCAGAGTTCATAACCATGGGGGAAGTGAGAGTTTGGTTGAGTTTAAATAGCATGATCAACGAAACCAATAAATCTATTGGGTTAGAGTTTTACGCAAATGTCGCCTTGCGTCAATACAAAGACTACACTTCTTATGTACGAGGTAAGAGTATTAATTATAACCCTTCTAGAATTAATTATCTTCTTCATCTACAACCTCCCAATGAGTGTAGTGTCCAAAATAGAAGGAACCCCACTATGAATGAGGAAAGGTGTGAGGAGATGAAAAATGCATTTCGCCAACCGGGGGAAGACTTGGCGATTGTGAATGGGAAACCATTAAGTCTTAATACTAAGCAAATATTCTTGATACCAAGAGCATGGGCATCATTTATTGTCCAAACCTTAAAATCTACTTCCAACCAATCCAAGTTCATTGTGATGGAGCGTAAATAGAAGCTATAAAATTCTGTTTTTGGCATTTCATTCATACACCTACCTTTCTATACTCTATTCTACTGACTTTTTCATGCATATTTTATTGCTTTTCTTTTGTGAGTGTTGTACAGAGGGATGAAGCCCAAAAGAATCTGACTTTACCATGCCGCGATTTCATATGCACCCCTTCTACTCAAGATTCTCCAACCTTTCCAAATTACCAATTCTTCACAGAAGCTCATGTTGTTAAATACCCAAAGGTTAAAGATTTCAAAATGGCAAGTCAAAGAGCATCCAATGTTGAAAACTCGGAGGGGTGTGAAGAGTTGATAACCATGGTGGAAGTGAGATTTTGGTCGAGTTTAAATAGCATGATGAACGAAACCAACAAATCTATTGGGTTAGAGTTTTACGCAAATGTTGCCTTATGTCAATACAAAGACTACACTTCTTATGTGCAAGGTAAGAGTATTAACTATAACCCTTCTAGATTTAATTATCTTCTTCATCTACAACCACCCAATGAGTGTAGTGTCCAAAATATAAGGAATATCCCTATGACTGAGGAAAGGTGTGAGGAGATGAAAAATGCATTTTGCCAATCGGGGGAAGAATGGGTGATTGTAAATGGGAAACCATTAAGTCTTAAGACTAGGTAGATGTGCCTGATACCAAGGGCATGGTCACAGAGACCACATGTTGGTTCAAAGCTTACATGAGAATTTTACTACTGTTGTAGACATGAATGCCTACTTCACAAAGCAAAATCATGCCTTAGCTCACATGAGAGATAAGATGAGGACTACATGGGAAAGACAAAACCAACAATTCTAGGATGGAATGAATGATCTGAATAACTTCTTCAGCCCTGATGACATAGGACTTAGGAATTTTTAGAAATTTTCAGTTTTTTCCTTTTTTTTTCCTTCTTTTTGTAATATGGTTCAAAGAAGAGTACAATATATATCTCGTGAAAAACATTCCCTCTTTGTACTTCTCTTTAATTTAATTAATGAATCAATTTTCTCTTCTTATTTCTTTCAGTTTTGATTTTCTACCTTACTGGTGCCAACATGAAATAGAAAAGAAAAAGTAATCTGAAATATAATGAACAAAAGATATCAACATTAAAGTTCCCTTGCATATTCAAAGTTGATGAAGAAAAGGGAAGCCAACTACTTGTACTCAATCTCTAGATACATCAGCTTGTATGGTTTGAGCCAAATATTTCTATTGTTCACTTTCCTTTCTTATGAGAGTATTCGTACATTAGTTATTTTCTAGAATTTGTATTGTCTCTACTTAGCCTATTGACTTGATAAATACACATTGATGCAGTTGTTTATGAAAACTTTGAGCCTATTCAAGCCACTCTATTTTAATATGATTTTATCATTTGCTGACCACTTTGAGCCTTAGCCATTCTTTCGGTGACATAGCCTGTTATTTAGCCATTTAACTTAAAATACTCATTCTTTCCACCCTATTTGGAGTTAGGTATAAATAAATTATTTTCCTTGTCTTGCAAAAGAGTAAGTTTGGGGTTACTCTTGGAAGTTAGGAACGTTTATGTTTGGGGTTAGGGTACTAGAGAAATTTGGTCAAAAAGAAAGAAAAAGAAAAAGAATATAAGAAGTTAAAAATGACTTCTTCAAAAAAAATTGTGAAAAATAAAAATAAATATGGGACCAACAAAATTAATTCTCTAGTACCAAATGAACAATAAAAGAGTGATATGAAAGGAACAAGGTAATAGAAGGAAAACTAGGTATCTAGCTCCAAAGGTTTACGCCTATTATCCTAAATTATCCTACCATGATATAATTCACGTTACAACCTTGAAAATACCTCAAAAGTGTGTGTTTAAATACTACTTTAATTGACTTTGATAGAAACTTTACAAACTCATTGTTAAATGCTTTTGTACGTTGATTATGTGGAAGAATTGAACAGAAGCCAACCAAATATGTGGAAGAATTAAACAAAATTGCAAAAGAGTGAAGAAATAAAACATAGAAAAATTGTGAAGAAAAAGTAAGAAAAGGATACACTTTTGCCTTTGTTTTTCATGCGCATGCAATGCTTTCATTATTGGTGTGATAAAGCGGCATCGTAGGCGTAATGAACACCAACGCAAGTGCAATGAGGCAACAAATTCTGACACGTTTTTAGCTTTAAATAGAGAATGTTGGCTAATTTTTTAGGGGTTCCAATTTTGAGACAGAAAAGGACAACCATGAGCTAGGAGCCTAATTTTGAGAGCATTGGAATTATTGGAGAGCTTATTTTCCATAGATTTTGATGGAGAATTATTATCAACTCATGGTAATTGTAAAATTCTATATGAGTAGATAAATTATTCTAGATTAGGTCTTTTGAGATAAACTTGTTTGTACTATGTTGGATCATATGATTATTTGATATTAATTTGATACTTTAACGTTATTATCATTATTTTATTGTTCTTGATCTTAATTATTTGTGTATGTTGATGAGCGTGCAAACTAATATCAGATGAGTAGGGATTATTGACTGTAAGTCTGCCGATCTGATCTAGAGAAATTATTTAACTTAGTAATTAACTAGGAAAAGGTAATTATAAGTTATGTCTTTTGAATTAACAAGCTTAGAACGCCTAGTTTAACTCTGAATTGGCCTAAGGAATTAGGAAATTATTGTGTAAATTAGTGAATTTTATATGCAATGAATTGGTTACAATGACCTTGTTAATTCGCCGTAAGATAATAACATAATTGTAATTGAATTAATACACAATTCATCAATAGGTATAATTAGGGGATTTGATATAAAAGATCTAATCGTCGTTCATCATCAAACTTTAATCCATAAATACCAAATCACATTTGACCCCCCCCCCCCCCCCCCCCCCCCGCCCCCTCCCCTAATTAATTATTTTAATTTGCATTATAATTACATTGTTTAAATTTACAATCCCTGTGGCGATGAATTATTATATTACTTCAACGAGACTAGTGCACTTGCTATAATTGTCATCAAACAGTCAAATGTTTTGATAATTGACCGACTTGTGCCTCAAGGTTTCTTATAGATGCTTAACTATTTTTGTGGCTAACCATAGATACCTGCATAAATTTATTAAGTGTTTTCTCCAAATTTGTTTATTTGTCCTATTGTGAAGGTGCATGTTTATAATGGTGACAACATTGTCTATTTGATGGACCAACTTCAAATATTCATCCTTGAATGAAGTTGTTGTTCTTTGGGAAGTTGTTGATTGGATATTTCACGTGCCTTTGTTGATTGCCTACATAATTTACTTTTGCATCACTTGGGGGGAAGGATCCAGTTGGATGATCACCATTTATTAATTCTCAAAATTCAATTTGCCTTTGTTATGGAGATTCATGCATTTCTTTCAATTGATATGGTAGTTTAGACAACTGCTTTTCCAACTCATCCATTTTTTCTGTCAACAGCTTATTTTGTGCCAAAATAGCATTGTTGGTATCTAACTCCATGATACCATTCTTTCTTTTGAAAGGTTTCTATTGTGTCGTCCTTGATGGTTACTTAGCACTATTCTTTCAGTGATTTCAATTACATCTTCTATGCTTTTTGACATAAGATAACCCCAAACAGTAACATCTAGCAACAACTTTGATTATTGTTGTAATCTATTTTTGAAGATGTGGATCTATTTAAGATCATCAAAATCGTGGTTTATGCATCTTCTTGTCATGGATTTGTACCTCTCCCATGTTTCACAAATATTTTCGGTTGTTCCTTGATAGAATACCACAGTGGTTGTCTTTGCTTCCATGAATTTGTTGTGAGGAAAGAATCTGTTCAAGAACTTTTCCTCTAATACGTCATGATTCGTCATGATCGATGCTAGTTGGTCTAGATACCACTCTTTTGCTTTGACAATAAATGAATATGGAAATAATCTCAGGAATACCATTTCCTCCTCAGTTTCTAGAGCTCCTAACATATAAATCTCGTAGAATTTTGTGGGGTATTTGTATGGGTCATCATGGTCTAATCCTGCAAAAAAGTTACCATAAATAATTTATAACAATCCCAATTTAATTTTTGCTTGACGAGTATTCCTTTGTTGTCTAGCTAATTTTTCTATACATCTCGTACTGTTGAGGCATGGCATACCACCAACATTGTTTGCATTGTTGTCATTCTTATTGTCCATATCATCCATGGTTTTTTGTTTTAAAACAAAAGAGTTTTCTAGATCTTGAAACTTGGCATGCAACCTTTTTTAATGTTCTTATTATTGTTCATGTGTGCGATTCTTTTGATTTCAGGATCGAACATAAATTGTTATGTCAGATCCTTACCTCGTATAAACTAGTAATAACATAACTAGCTAACATAATTTGTAGGTTAGCGACTATAAACAAAATATGCAAAAATATTAACATCTATAACCAGAAAACTTAAAATGCTAAAAACTATCACAGTGCCTTTAAAAACTAACGCGAGCCCCCGGCAACAATACCACTTTGTTATAATGTAGATAACAATTGTAGTTTTATCGTCTCCATAGGGACTGGTTTTGTTTCAAATACCGTTCAATAATTTCTACAACTTTAAGTTTGGTTTATTAGAATATTGATTGTTTGGTGAATACTTGCAAAGTAAAATAACAGAAAATAAACATTTGGTGTTTGAATAGTGAAATAACTTTGTTGGGGTTAGACTTCATAGATTTGCTCTGATGTAGAATCCTTGACCAATAATATGCAAATCTAATCATTTATTAATACTATTTCATGACACTCCCATCTCAACTCAGGTCTGAGTCAACAACGTGAGATAAATCTTATTACCTAATATACGATCTCTCAACCTATTAACTAACACATAAACATTAAATTTCAACATTGAATGCAAATATTAATGTCCAATTTCACCAATATCTTTATTCATGTTGATATGAAACCTAAATCTATGTCTAAACTTTAGCACCCAATAGATGACAGACTTCGGTCTAGTAATGACTGGTACATTTTGAATATTAAGTCATACTATGAAAACATGTTTTAGGTGGCTAATAAAAAACAAGCAATAAGAATGAAGAATCCATCAATATTAAAACTTAATAAGAATTATATAGAATGACATGGTCAAGATCAAAACATAACTTAGGACTTAAGGAGTCTTTAACATATCTTGAATAAATCAATAAATCATTAAAAATAGAAATAACTAAGATGAAAAAGTGAAAAAAAGTGTGTGAGAGTTGTGTCTCTCTAAAAAAGAAAGTCAATGATTTGCATGAAACCCTAGTTAAATTTACCCAAGGTAAAGAAAAGCTTAACTTGATCTTATCAAGTCAAAGACCTTTCTTTAAAAAATGGACTAGGATTTAAAAAGGATAGAATGTAACGGTTTTTTATTTTTATTATAATAATTATTAATAATAAACCAATTTTAATGTGGTCCATAGTTTTGGGATTTTGGTTCTGAAAAGGGTATGATTTATTTTGATTTTAATGTAAATTGATATGACCATTTAATTGGGTGGTAATGAGTTTTAATGGCTTTAAATTCTTGATGGTAGAATCAAGTCTATAAATAGTCTTTGGTCCCCAAAGAGCTTGGAAGAATCAAAGCAATGGCTGGAGGTATAAAATTTCTTTTATGGAAACTTAAGGCATGAACAATAATAAAATTATTTTTGAGTATTGAACCCAGATTCTGATCCATAGCATTCATGAATGTTACTGCTGAGCTGCTTTGTTAAACATGTATTTTGATTCTGTTCATATCCATATGATTTCATTTTTTCTGATCATTATACCTTATTATTTAATCTTTGAATTAAATTTGTGCATAAATTAAAATTGATTTATAATGTTATTATTTTGTTAAGCAATTGTATAAGAGATTTTATTTTTTTATTTTTGTTCTCTCATATAATTGAGTTACTATGTCTAGTGATCGTTATAATTTTGATTAATTTGGATTAGCCACAACATCCTTAAATTAATTGAGATTATTTTTTTAAAGTTTTGAGATCACATAAATTATTAGACATAAAATTGTAATTAATTATACGTGGTATAATGAATTTTATCCTATAGGAATTTTTATTATATTTGTATGATTAATTGGGATAAAATGTCAAAATATTTTTATAACTTGCCCACAGGAATTATGAACTGGTACATAATTTGATAATTTTATCATAAAGTATTAATTTTGGATAGAAAAACAAAATTATATCATGCACGTAAACTGCGAGGTTTGAAAAATCTATCGCAATTTTTTTAAAATCTTATTACATTAAAATTTAGCCCACAAGTAATTTTTATGTTGCAAGATTTATTTTATGGTATGTTTATATTGATAATACATACAATTTGGATAACATTTATGCCTCAAATTTTGACATCAATTTTGTTTATCTTTTTAGCTTCTCAACCTGCTAATTTTTCTGATATCCGATGTGATATTCCCGAGCTCAGAGAAGATAACCATAAGGTGTGGAAGGAAAGAATTCTCCTCCATCTAGAATGGATGGACATATATTATGCTATTAGGAAAGACGAACCACCTGCAATTACAGATGAAAGTACTCCAACTGCAATCGCACTATATGAGCAGTGGGAGAGATCCAACCGGCTCAGTGTGATGTTCATTAAGACTAAGGTCACAGGTGGAATACGTGGTTCTGTCGATCAGCATGAGAATGTCTATGATTTGCTGAAAGCCATTGATGATCAGTTCGTCACTTCTGAAAAGGCTTTGACAAGCATATTAATTATAAAATTTTCCTCCTACCGACTCACCAGTGTGAAAGGTGTGCGTGAGCACATAATGAAAATGCGTGACATTTTAGCTCAACTTAAGAAACTTGAGGTTGATATGTCTGACTCCTTCCTGGTGCACTATATTCTGAACTCTCTTTCGTCTGAGTATGGGCCTTTCAAGATCTCCTACAATACACATAAATACAAATGGTCAATCAATGAATTAATGACCATGTGTGTTCAGGAAGAAGAAAGGCTTATAATGGAACAGAGTGAGAGTGCATTGCTGACAAGCACTCGCGGGAAGAACAGAGCTTTCAAAACTGACAAGTCACAAGTCAATCAGAAAGGGAAATTCAAAATACCACCGCAAGGTGATATCAAGAAAGAAGCAAAGTGTTACTTCTGTAAAAAGGGAGGACATATGAAGAAGGAATGCCCTGGATTCAAAGAATGGCTTGAGAAGAAAGGTAATTTATTCTCATTTGTTTGTTATGAATCTAATATGACCGATGTTAATATTAACACCTGGTGGATTGATTCTGGAACAACAATCCATATAACAAATTCCTTACAGGGTATACAAAACCTAAGGAAGCTAGTGTGAAGTGAGCGGACTGTCCTATCAGGAAGCAGGATGGGCTCACATGTGGAAGCTATTGGAAATTGCAATTTAATTTTGAATAAATGGTTTTGTTTTGAAATTAGAAAGGACCTTTTATGTACCAAGTTTCTCACGAAACTTGATTTCAGTTTCTAGACTTGTACCTTTTGGATATTCCTTTAATTTTAAAGACACCTTGTTTGAATTATTTTATAATTCGGAATATGTTGGGAATGGTATATTTTCTAATGGTCTTTATCGTATTCATTTACAAATCGAATCCATTATAGTTCAATGCATGTTCAAGCTGGCACTAAGCGGTGTAATATTAATGAGAATTCTTCTATGTTTTGGCATCGGAGATTAGGACATATCTCCATAGAGAGAATTAAAAGGTTCGTAAAAGATGGGGTACTTAATACTCTAGATTTTGCTGACTTTGAAACTTGTGTTGACTGCATTAAGGGAAAGCAGACCAACATGTCTAAGAAAGGTGCCAATAGAAGTTCAAGTATATTAGAAATAATTCATACAGACATATACTGTCCTGATATGGATGCACATGGTTAGAAATATTTCATCACTTTCATAGATGATTACTCACGATATATGAATATTTATTTGCTTAACAATAAATATGAAGCATTGGATGCCTTCAAAGTCTTTAAGGCTGAAGTTGAGAACCAATGTAGAAAACTGATCAGTGCATTTTAATGCACCTTCTTCTACTATTATGCTTAGGAAAATCTATAGTTTATTCTATTATCTTTACTATTTTAGTGTATTTTTATATTTAAGTTATTTTTGGTTTTATTTTATATTCGTACTTTATTTTCAGCATAAATAGTTATTCATACCTTGTTACTATGCAGATCATAACTTGAGCTACGAGGATATGATTGATGCGTTTTAATATGCATTGGAAAGATGAGAGGATAAGCTAAAAGTTTCATGTTGAAGTCAAAAGCTGATTTTAAGTGAAGGAGGGTCGAATAATTCATTGAAGTTCCAGACTTAATTAAAATAGTTAGTTTGGGCTAGTTTTTGTAATTTTTGGGTCGGATCCTATAAGGGCCCGAATTTACCTTTTATTATATTAGGTCTTTTACTACTATAGAAATCCTAATTCTGAATTTTGATGATACAATATTTCTTAGAAGATTTCATGGAGAGCTAATTCTCAAAGAGTTGATCTATTGTATTCGAATTCCACTTTGAGGTTTTTATTAATTTCAATTTAATTTCAATTTCGTTTCAATTCTTCCTATAAACTCGTTTGCTTAATTCGATTACTTTCATTTGCTTAATTCAATTGTTTCTTATAGGATAGAGTTGATTAAGTTTGATTATTTGTATGATCCTTAACTATAATCACGTTAGCGTAACTTTTTCGTTATCGTGTTTGATTAAATCGCGTTTGCTTAATTCGCGTCTGCTTAAATCCGTTTGCTTAATTCGAAAATTAGGAACATACATCATTTAATACCAATTTGCGCTTGTCAGTGGGTATTGTAATCGAATGGGATTGAATCCGCTAGGGAATTGAAATTATAAGAATCGATGATAAGTCGGAAATCGATACAATAGATTAGCTTATTTATCAATTTTACTTTTACCTTTAATCATCTTCGATTTAAGTTTTGAACCTTAAAACCCCTTTATTTCCATTCGTTTGGTTATAACATTCAAGAGTCCTTGTGATACGATGCTCGAGGTGTTGCTTCCCGTTTACTATATTTTATTACTCGTTTTTTACCCGTGTGCGACAACAGATCAAATTGGCGTCGTTGTCGGGGACTCTTGTAGATCTTAACCATTATTATAGTCTAATCATTATTATAGGTTTAGGTGTTATATTTTAGCATTTTTTTTACCCTGACTTTCTTGCGTTTTGGTCTTTTTGCATTTTAGGATAAAAGAAACTGTTTTTTTAGAAAATTGTCTCAAATTATTTTGATTCTTTATCGATTGACTAGGAAAAAATCAAGGATCAAAAGCCTCTATTTAGGGACTAAATAGTGGAAGTCGTTCTAAAAATTCGAAATTCCATATTTTTCTATTTTTTAGGATTTTTTTTATGTTTTGATTGTTTCAGAAAATTCCGCAAAAATTCTCAAAATTCTGAATTGACGTTATTAGATTAATATTTGTGTTTTTGTATTTTTTGTATTTTATTTTAATCATTTTTTTCGTATTTCAATTGTTTTTACTTAATAGGGACATTGTCGGTATTTTCCTATTTGTTGTTGCATTGCTGAATTAGTTGTGTTTTCTCATTGTTTGTCAATTTTTTTTTCTTTTCTATTGAGTTTAACATGGCTGACCAAAGAATTATGAGAGAACTTGTTGCCCCTGATGTTGATTATAATTCTTTGTGTATTGAATATCATGTTGCTGCCAAATCCTTGATTGGGAACATGTCACTTAACTCCCAACAGTTCACAATGATGGATAATTTTGTGGTCCAAGAAAAAAGTGTGAATGAGATTCAGGTTTCTTCTTCCAACAAGGCTCTAGAAGCCAGAATTGATGAACTTACCTCTTTAGTGAAACAATTGATGTTACCTCTTCCATCACCGCCACCATATAACCATCCACAAGTAACCACCTCTTCACCTTTTGAACCTTCACTAGAGGAACTTGTCAAGCAAATGGCTGTAAATAATCTTCAGTTTCAACAACGAACGGATTCTAGTATTCAGACTTTGCAAACACAAATTTGACAACTTGCCACTTTAATGAATGTCATGCAACAAGCTCAAGGATCGAACCAACTACCTACCCAAACAGTAGTGAATCCAAAAGTCCCCAATGTGAGTGCAATTTCCTTAAGATCCGAAAAAGTTGCAGAACCAGCCCCAGAAAAAAATAAAAAAATTGTTAGTCTAACACCTGAAAACAAACCTGAATCTTCTATTGTTGTTGAGGTTAAAAAAAGTATGTATCACCAATCCCTTTCCCACAAGGAGTACTGAAAAATAAGAAGATTGACAAGGAAGAGCATTTTGTTTTTCAGATAGAGTTTCTTTCTGAAGTTGTTGATGAAGCTTATTCTGATTTGTTTTCAGCTGATTTTCCAACTTTATCTGGTTTTGATGATATTTACTCATGTGATGATTGTACTAACACTAACCTTTGTGTTGTTTGTGCTGAGAATGATGTTGCCTTGCAGGGTGACAGTGTAAATGAAGTTGTTTATGTAGTTGAAGCTCTTGACATTCCGGTTGCCCCAAATATACCATTCATTGAACAACCATATTCTGTAGAGCCTAAACCACTTCCCGAGGATTCATATTATTCATCAAAGCTTCAACTTAAGCAGAAACATAAGAAGGGAATTGGATGGACCTTGGTTGACACTCATGATGTTAGCCCATCCATATATATGCATAGGATCTTACTTAAAGATGAAATAAAAGTAGTGAGGTAGCCCCGTAATCCTTTGATTCTTGATATTGTGAAAAAAGAGATCACTTTCACGTGCCCATTCAACACTTTTACTTATCGAAGATTCTTCTTTGATCCTGGAATACAAGGCAAGTGCACTAATCAAAATTTCAAGGTCAATGGACATTACCCAAATCTAATCCATAAGAACCCGACTTTGGAAGAAGAGACTGTAGAAGAGCTCTCTTTAGGAAAGGCTGCTTATGCAATCATTTATCCTCCTTGACTCCTCGAGTGTGTTCTTTCCTTTCTCTCACTCTTATTTTATATTTATGCTCTTTCATTAAGGACAATGTATATTTTAAGTGTGGGGGAGGGAACCATTTATTTGTTTTGTTTTGTTTTTAGTTTTTCTCTGTTCTGATTTTTGTGTGCTTTCTTAAAAAAAATTGCATGTTTTTTCCTTTGGTTTTTGAGTTACAATTATGAGTATTTTTCTTAGTTCTCTTGACTAAAGTCTTGTGGTGTGATGTGAAAATTTTGTTGTGCATTTTTAGTATGATAGGAATGACTAAACTCTAAATTATACATCATTTGTGGTAGATCAATTAACCTTGTGAGATTTTGAGCCTTATATGGATAACATACAAAAATCCATCTCTTTCTTTCTTGTGTGGTTCACTCATGTCTGTTAGTCTCTAGAACTTGAATTGACTCTTGTTGATGTTGTTGTTTACTTGTGTGCACTGATATGATAAAGGCAGTTTTATTTTTTGTTTTTTAGCCAGTTAGCCAAAAAGCCAACCCTGAAATAATATCATCCCTTGTTTGAACCCCCCTTGAGCCTATTATCATTTTTTTGTTTAAAACTCATTACAAACTGAGAAGTGAAAAACAATGTTATATCACCATATTCAAAGGGTTGAAAGAGTCTTGTTTTGAATTGTATGAGGTTGAATAATTATGTTTGCAATATTTCAGAAGTTGGTAGAAAAAGAAAAGAAAAATAGAAAAAGAAAATAGAAAAGAAAAAAATGAATGAGAAAAAATAGAAGGATGTATACATGTCAATACATACTCCTTATGAAAAAGAAAAAAAGAAGAAGAAAAAAGAGAAAGGAGAAAAAAATATGAACGAAAACAGTTAATATAAAGTTGTTGAAGTGAATGAAATATTTTGTAAATTCAACTCCCGTAGTTTCTTTCAAGTCTCTTTTGTCTCTTTGAATTTTAGCCTAGTACCCCTTAGGATTTATCTCACCCTTACCTTGGTCACGTTACAACCAAATAAAAGTCCTTTTGATCTTTGTGTGCATGTATTTCAATTGTGGATGTTAGAGTCTTTTCAAGCTTATGGTAGTATTAACTTTTATGTTGTGCTTTGAGTGTAAACAGTTAACCTAAACACTTGAGAGTTGAGTGAATTTTATCTTGTGAGGATCTTACTACTTTTGGATGTACTCTTTGGTAATCTATTTTCCTAACTTCTTTGAATGTCACAAGAAGTTGATCACTAACACCATATTATTTAAGCTTAGACTTAGAATTCTGCTGGTACCTTGTATCTTGATAACCTTTGGATTTGCATGTTTTGTTTGTTCTTGTTTTTTCTGTTTTGAGTTTTGAATTTATAATTTTGCTATTTATGCAAAAGTTCAAGTGTGGGGGAATTTGATCAGTGCATTTTAATGCACCTTCTTCTACTATTGTGCTTAGGAAACTCTATGGTTTATTCTATTATTTTTACTATTTTTGTGTATTTTTATATTTAAGTTATTTTTGGTTTTATTTTATTTTCGTAATTTATTTTCAGCATAAATAGTTATTCCATACCTTGTTACTATGCATATCATAACTTGAGCTACGAGGATCGGATTGATGTATTCTAATATGCGTTGAAAAGCTGATAGGATAAGCTAAAAGTTTCATGTTGAAGTCAAAAGCTGATTCTAATTGAAGGAGGGTCGAATAATTCGTTGAAGTTCCAGACTTAATTAAAATAGTTAGTTTGGGCCAGTTTTTGTAATTTTCGGGTCGGATCCTATAAGGGCCCGAATTTACCTTTTATTATATTAGGTCTTTTACTACTATAGAAATCCTAATTCTGAATTTTGATGATATAATATTTCTTAGAAGATTTCATGGAGAGCTAATTCTCAAAGAGTTGATCTATTGTATTCAAATTCCACTTTGAGGTTTTTATTAATTTCAATTTAATTTCAATTTCTTTTCAATTCTTCCTATAAACTCGTTTGCTTAATTTGATTACTTTCGTTTGCTTAATTTGATTGTTTCTTATAGGATAGAGTTGATTGAATTTGATTGTTTGTATGATCCTTAACTATAATCGCGTTAGCGTAGGTTTTTCGTTATCGTGTTTGATTAAGTCGCGTTTGCTTAATTCGCGTCTGCTTAAATCCGTTTGCTTAATTCGGAAATTAGGAACATACATCATTTAATACCAATTTGTGCTTGTCAGTGGGTATTGTAATCGAATGGGATTGAATCCGCTAGGGAATTGAAATTATAAGAATCGATGATAAGTCAGAAATCGATACAATAGATTAGCTTATTTATCAATTTTGCTTTTACCTTTAATCATCTTCGATTTAAGTTTTGAACCTTAAAAAACCCCTTCTTTCCATTCGTTTGGTTATAACATTCAAGAGTCCTTGTGATACGATATCCGAGTGTCGCTTCCGTTTTACTACACTTTTAAACTCGTTTTTGACCCGTGTGCGACAGCGGAACAAAAACAAATAAAGATAGTGAGATCAGATCGGGGTGGTGAATACTATGGTAGATACACTGAGAGTGGACAAGCACCTGGTCCATTTGCTAAGTTTCTTCAAGAACATGGGATTGTTGCCCAATACACCATGCCCGGTTCTCCGAACCAAAATGGTGTTGCAGAAAGAAGAAACTGAACATTATTGAACATGGTGCGGAGTATGCTTAGCAACTCTAATCTTCCTAAATCATTATGGAATGAAGCACTAAAGACGGTTGTGTATATTCTAAACCGGGTTCCATCCAAGGCTATCCCAAAGACACCATTTGAGTTATTTAAAGGATGGAAGTCGAGTTTACGACATATGCGCGTTTGGGGATGTCCGTTTGAGGTGAGGATTTATAACCCACAAGAAAAGAAACTACATCCGAGGACCATTAGTGGGTATTTCATTGGATATGCCGAAAGGTCTACAGGTTATAGATTTTATTGTCCATCTCAAACAACTAGGATTGTGGAGTTAAGAAATGCAAAGTTTCTTGAAAATCATTTAACTAGTGGGAGAGATCAAATTAAAAATTCAATTTTTATGCATGATCATAGAGAGTATGAACCTTCCACTTCAAGTAATAGATTGGTTACTATTTACAACATCCCTCAAGTTCAAATGGATGTTGATCAACCAATCATCGAGACTCCACAAGCTACTGATGATCCAGTAAATCAAGTTGGTCATCAAGATGATGAGCAATTAGTTGAACAACAAGATCCACAAGAAAATGTTGATCAAATATTAAGAAGATCTACTAGGACAAGAAAATCATCTATTCCTAATGATTACATTGTGTATCTACAAGAATCTGACTATAATGTTGGAGCTGAGAATGATCCTGAGAGCTTTAGACAAGCCATGAGTTGTAAATAGTCAAATTTATGGTATGATGCCATGAATGATGAAATGAATCCCATGAAAAACAACGACGTATGGGATCTTTTAGAGTTACCTAATAGGGCAAAGGCCATTGGTTGTAAATGGGTCTTTAAAACCAAGAAAGATTCATTAGGCAACATTGAGAGATACAAGGCCAGACTCGTTGCTAAGGGATTAACTCAAAAGGAAGGAATCGATTACACTAATACTTTTTCTCCTGTATCAAAGAAAGATTCTCTTCGTGTCATCTTGGCATTAGTTGCACATTTTGACCTTGAGTTGCATCAAATGGATGTGAAAACAACCTTTCTTAATGGTGATTTAGAGGATGAGGTTTATATGAAACAACCTGAAGGTTTCTCTTCTAATAATGGTGAACATTTGGTTTGCAAGCTTAAGAGATCCATATATGGGTTAAAACAAGCCTCTCGTCAATGGTATCTTAAATTCCATGAAACGATATCCTCATTTGGGTTTATTGAAAACCCCATGGATCAATGTATATACCAGAAGGTCAGTGGGAGTAAAATTTGTTTTCTCATTTTGTATGTGGATGACATACTACTTGCAACCAATGATAAAGGTTTTCTACATGAGGTGAAATAATTCCTCTCTAAAAACTTTGATATGAAGGATATGGGTGAGGCATCTTATGTCATTGGCATTAAGATCCACAGAGATAGACTTCAAGGAATTTTGGGTCTATCACAAGAAACCTACATCAATAAAGTTTTAGAGAGATTTAGAATGAAAGATTGTTCACCAAGTGTTGCACCCATTGTCAAGGGCGATAGATTTAATTTGAATCAATGCCCTAAGAATGATTTTGAGCGGGAACAAATGAAGAACTATCCATATGCTTCTGTTGTTGGAAGTCTTATGTATGCTCAAGTATGCACAAGGCCCGACATTGCATTTGCTATTGGAATCTTAGGAAGATATCAGAGTAATCCAGGTATGGATCACTGGAAAGCTGCAAAGAAGGTGTTGAGATATCTTAAAGGAATAAAATATTACATGCTAATGTATAGGCAGACGGACAATCTTGATGTGATCGGCTATTTAGACTCCGACTTTGCTGGTTGTGTTGATTCTCGCAAATCAACATCAGGATATATTTTTATGATGGATGATGGAGCTATTTCATGGAGAAGTACTAAGCAAACCTTGGTTGCTACTTCTACTATGGAAGCCGCGTTTGTCTCCTGTTTTAAGGCTACTTCTCATGGTGTATGGCTTAAGAGTTTTATTTCTGGGCTTAGAATCATGGATTCTATTTCTAAACCTCTGAAGATTTTTTGTGATAATTCAGCAACTGTCTTTATGGCTAAGAACAATAAAAGTGGAAGTCGAAGCAAGCACATCGACATAAAGTATTTAGCCATTAGAGAAAGAGTTAAAGATAAAATAGTAGTTATTAATCACATTAGTACTGATTTAATGATCGTTGATCCTTTGACTAAGGGCATGCCACCAATAAAATTTAAGGATCATGTAGAGAACATGGGACTTGGGTCCTCCTTATGATTGTATACATACAGTTTATTAATAAAACTCTTATATTGTGATGTTTTCTCATTTTCATGCGCACATCAGTTTGAGAAAATATGTTACATCTGGACCAAGAGTAAACATTGGTTTATTCATCAAGTTAGTTACCACATTACAGATATATACTTGAAAATAGACATTTGTAATACATAGATGGGACTACTCGCTTTAAGAGGGATTATCTCTATGATTCACATATTTATTTCTTGACTAAGTTTTCCATGACTCATTTATGTCAATAATCAGTTCTATGGACCAAGTGGGAGAATGTAACAGTTTCTTATTTTTATTATAATAATTATTAATAATAAACCAATTTTAATATGGTCCATAGTTTTGGGATTTTGGTTCTGAAAAGGGTATGATTTATTTTGGTTTTAATGTAAATTGATATGACCATTTAATTGGGTGGTAATGAGTTTTAATGGCTTTAAATTCTTAATGGTAGAATCAAGCCTATAAATAGTCTTTGGTCCCCAAAGCTTTCTCTCACCGCAAAACAAATACACCATCTATATTGAGAGAGCAAGAGCTTGGAAGAATCAAAGGCAGTGCACTCACAACACTGTAACAATGGCTGGAGGTAAAACCTCTAATTCTATTTCCGCATATTGTTTTATTGATCTTGTTGTTCTTTTGTTATCAGGAACATAGGATATATATATATATATATATATATATATATATATATATATATATATATATATATATATATATATATATTATTCTAACATAGAAAACCTAGTAAAGGTATAGAACACAAGAAGAATTGTCCAGTTTATAAATGCACATACTATAAAAGAATTGATCATTTAAAGCCTTTTTGTTTCAAAAAATGGAAAAATCTAAAGGAAACAACCTTAGATCTTCTGGAACTAATGCACATGGGCCCAAGAAGACGTGGATACCAAAGGTGAAACATTAAGTGTTAAGTATACTTTGCAACTCGAATACTTAAGAGAATTATCAATGGAGTTGTGCAAAGAAAAGGTATACTTCTAAGTATACGGTCTTTATAAAGTCTTTGATCCGAGATTGTACAATGATGGAAAATATTAATTACAGCAATCAAAGCAAGTGTTTGGAGAATATCTCAATGTTTATAATCCTTAGTAATCAGTCAAATGGATATGCCTGTAATGGACTATTCATTTTGTTGTTTATACCAACTCTCACATCCAATAATATGTAGAGAAGGATACATCATAATATGATTGGTGTTTCCCTTTAAGGGAAGTTGTAGTGTTATATTTATAAAAGGGATCTAGTATGGTGATGGTTATAGGATTCTCCAAGAGAGGCGACGATAACATGTCGCCTAAGGGGAGGTATTGCCTCTCCCAAGGCTTCATATCTCTCAGTCATGGGAAATGTGGGATAAGACATTTTTGGGGAAAATAGAAGTTAAGATCATTAACTGACCCATGTTCTCCTTGGAAATAGGGATTCAACAATCCACCATTAACTATGTGGGCGGTAACCCTTCCCAAGAGAACCATAGGCCTAGAGGCCTCTATAAATACACATCCCTCGTATGAGAAAGAGGAAGATCTTAAGTCATATAGATTGCATCCCTCATACGCTTATACCTAGGAACATCATTCACCTATAGATCTTCTTACCTTATGTGAACATGACTCCTAAAATATCTCTAAAAGGTATGGAATATACCCTATCGTTTCACCTATTTTGAAATAGAGCATGTCCCCCGTGAGCAGAACTTCAGAGAAAACCTCATGTCCAAGCTGAACACATTGAAGACAGTAGGGTTTAATATAATAGTCATACAGAAGAATTTTGCATCCCCCAACATAGAGGCGGATGAGGTGTACTCCCTGGAAGTTGTCCCCAAATCTAGCTGAATGTCGTATATACTATGTTATCTTCTGTTAGGCGAACTTCTAATAGAGGAGGGAGAAGCAAGAAGAAACTGAAAACATACTTCCATGTACACCCTACTCTCTAGAAAACTTTACAAAATGGGGATGGCTTCCCCCATGCAATGATGCCTTGGCGAGCATGAAATGCTCTGGTGCTTGTAGAGGTACACAAGGGATCTTGCAGTAATCACATTGGAGAAAAGGCACGTGCCCATAAATTGTTAAGGGAAATGTATTATTGGACTACTCTAATGAAGGATAACACCTAATTTGTCAATAAGTGCAATCAATTCCATAGACATGTCGACCTTCACCACGCCCCTGTCGAACTTCTCTAGTCGATGACTTCTCTCTGGCCTTTCTACTATTGGGGTGTGGACATCTTGGACTTGTTCCCTCTAGTGACAGGTCAATTTAAGTTCTTAATAGTAGGAGTCGATTATTTCACCAACTGGATAGAAGCAGAAGTTATTGCTAAAATCACAGCAGAGAGAGTTTATTATTTCGATTGGAAGAAGATTATATGCAGATATGGACTTCTTTGAGCCATTGTATCTGATAATGGGACCTAGCTTTCCATTTCTATGGTCATTGACTTTTGCAAAGGATTGGGAGTATAAATAAAGTTTGTGTCTGTTGTACACCCTCACGCCAATGACCAAGCTGGGTCAGTAAACAAAGTAATTCCTAAGGGACTAAAGAAGAAGTTTGACAATACCAAGGGTTTATGGGTGGAACTGGTCCATAATATATTATGGTCATACCACACCACTCTGCATTAAATCATAAAGGAAACTGTATTTTCCTTGGTCTATGGAGCAGATGCAATGATACATGTGCAGATCGACATGCCCTTGTGGTGACAATCCCAGTTTAATGAAGAATAGAATATGGTAGGATTGAAGTTTGCAACAAACCTGGTCGACTAATTGAGAGAAGTCACCCACGTTTGATAACTTGCGACCAAACATAGAGCTACCAAAAGATATAGTTCCAAAGTCAAATCGAGAGAGATGCAAGAAGGCAACCTGGTCTTAAAATAAGTGGTTCTGCCCACACAATGGGGAAAGTTACAACCTAACCGAGATCGACCATATCCTACATTCTACAAGATCCCTCATGAGGCATACAAGTTGCAAGAGTTTGAAGGAACGCTCTTGCCCAAAACCTAGAATGTTATCCATCTTATATTTATTATAGTTAAATTATTTTTAATTCTCTAATAAACAACATGATTATGTACCTATGAACAATTCTTGAGCATTTTATTCCCAACATGTATGTTTTTCGTAAATATGTTTGTATTTTGGACTTCATGACCAAGATCCTTGCTGCCCCTT